>NC_092228.1:23793846-24031346 GCF_036320965.1 Panulirus ornatus
AAATCTTTTTCACTCCATCTTTCCACCTCCAATTTGGTCTCCCACTTCTCCTCGTTCCCTCCACCTCCGACACATATATCCTCTTGGTCAATCTTTCCTCACTCATTCTCTCCATGTGCCCAAACCATTTCAAAACACCCTCTTCTGCTCTCTCGACTACGCTCTTTTTATTTCCACACATCTCTCTTACTCGATTACTTACTCGATCAAACCACCTCACACCACACATTGTCCTCAAACATCTCATTTCCAGCACATCCACCCTCCTGCGCACCAATCTATCCATAGCCCACGCCTCGCAACCATACAACATTGTTGGAACCACTATTCCTTCAAACATACCCATTTTTGCTTTCCGAGATAATGTTCTCGACTTCCAAACATTCTTCAAGGCTCCCAGGATTTTCACCCACACCCCCACCTTATGATTCACTTCCGCTTATTGGTTCCATCCGCTGCCAGATCCACTCCCATATATCTAAAACACTTTACTTCTTCCAGTTTTTCTCCATTCAAACTTACCTCCCAATTGACTTGACCCTCAACCCTACTGTACCTAATAACATTGCTCTTATTCACATTTGCTCTTAACTTTCTTCTTTCACACACTTTACCACAATCAGTCACCAGCTTCTGCAGTTTCTCACATGAATCAGCCACCAGCGCTGTATCATCAGCGAACAACAACAGACTCCCTTCCCAAGCTCTCTCATCCCCAACAGACTTCATACCTGCCCCTCTTACCAAAACTCTTGAATTCACCTCCCTAACAACCCCATCCATAAACAAATTAAACACCCATGGAGACATCACACACATCTGCCGCAAACCTACATTCACTGAGAACCAATCACTTTCCTCTCTTCCTACACGTACACATGCCTTACATCCTCGATAAAAACTTTTCACTGCTTCTAACAACTTTCCTCCCACACCATATATTCTTAATACCTTCCACAGAGCATCTCTATGAACTCTGTCATATGCCTTCTCCAGATCCATAAATGCTACATACAAATCCATTTGCTTTTCTAAGTATTTCTCACATACATTCTTTAAAGGAAACACCTGATCCACACATCCTCTACCACTTCTGAAACCACACTGCTCTTCCCCAATCTTATGCTCTGTACATGCCTTCACCCTCTCAATCAATACCCTCCCATTTAATTTACCAGGAATACTCAGCAAACTTATACCTCTGTAATTTAAGCACTCACTCTTATCCCCTTTGCCTTTGTACAATGGCACTATGCACGCATTCCGCCAATCCTCAGGCACCTCACTATGAGTCATACATACATTAAGTAACCTTACCAACCAGTTAACAATACAGTCACCCCCCTTTTTTAATAGATTCCACTACAATACCATCCAAACCTGCTGCCTTGCCGGCTTTCATCTTCCGCAAAGCTTTTACTACCTCTTCTCTGTTTACCAAATCATTTTCCCTAACCCTCTCACTTTGCACACCACCTCGACCAAAACACCCTATATCTGCCACTCTACCATCAAACACATTCAACAAACCTTCAAAGTACTCACTCCATCTCCTTCTCACATCACCACTACTTGTTATCACCTCTCCATTTGCGCCCTTCACTGAAGTTCCCATTTGCTCCCTTGTCTTACGCACTTTATTTAACTCCTTCCACAACATCTTTTTATTCTCCCTGGAATTTAATGATACTCTCTCACCCCAACTCTCCTTTGCCCTATTTTCACCTCTTGCACCTTTCTCTTGACCTCCAGTCTCTTTTTTTTATACATCTACCACTGAATTGCATTTTTTCCCTGCAAAAATCGTCCAAATGCCTCTCTCTTCTCTTTCACTAATAATCTTAATTCTTCATCCCACCACTCACTACCCTTTCTAATCAACCCACCTCCCACGCTTCTCATGCCACAAGCATCTTTTGCGCAATCCATCACTGATTCCCTAAATACATCCCATTCCTCCCCACTCCCCTTACTTCCATTGTTCTCACCTTTTTCCATTCTGTACTCAGTCTCTCCTGGTACTTCCTCACACAAGTCTCCTTCCCAAGCTCCCTTACTCTCACCACACTCTTCACCCTAACGTTCACTCTTCTTTTCTGAAAATCCATACAAATCGTCACCTTAACCTCCACAAGATAATGATCAGACAACCCTCCAGTTGCACCTCTCAGCACATTAACATCCAAAAGTCTCTCTTTCGCGCGCCTGTCAATTAACATGTAATCCAATAACGCTCTCTGGCCATCTCTCCTACTTACATACGTATACTTATGAATATCTCGTTTTTTAAACCAGGTATTCCCAATCACCAGTCATTTTTCAGCACATAAATCTACAAGCTCTTCACCATTTCCATTTCCAATACTGAACACTCCATGTATACCAATTATTCCCTCAACTGCCACATTACTCACCTCTGCATTTAAATCACCCATTACTATTACCTGTTCTTGTGCATCAAAACCACTAACACACTCATTCAGCTGATCCCAAAACACACACATACATATATAAATATATATATATATATGTATACATATATATATATATATATATATATATATATATATATATATATATATATATATATATATATATATATATATTTATATATATATATATATATATATATATATATATATATATATATATATATATATATATATATATTTTTTTTTTTTTTTTTGCTTTGTCGCTGTCTCCCGCGTTTGCGAGGTAGCACTAGGAAACAGACGAAAGAAATGGCCCAACACACCCCCATACACATGTATATACATACGTCCAAACACGCAAATATACATACCTACACAGCTTTCCATGGTTTACTTCAGACGCTTCACATGCCCCGATTCAATCCACTGACAGCACGTCAACCCCGGCATACCACATCGCTCCAATTCACTCTATTCCTTGCCCTCCTTTCACCCTCCTGCATGTTCAGGCCCCGATCACACAAAATCTTTTTCACTCCATCTTTCCACCTCCAATTTGGTCTCCCTCTTCTCCTCGTTCCCTCCACCTCCGACACATATATCCTCTTGGTCAATCTTTCCTCACTCATTCTCTCCATGTGTCCAAACCATTTCAAAACACCCTCTTCTGCTCTCTCAACCACGCTCTTTTTATTTCCACACATCTCTCTTACCCTTACGTTACTTACTCGATCAAACCACCTCACACCACACATTGTCCTCAAACATCTCATTTCCAGCACATCCATCCTCCTGCGCACAACTCTATCCATAGCCCACGCCTCGCAACCATACAACATTGTTGGAACCACTATTCCTTCAAACATACCCATTTTTGCTTTCCGAGAAAATGTTTTCGACTTCCACACATTCTTCAAGGCTCCCAGAATTTTCGCCCCCTCCCCCACCCTATGATCCACTTCCGCTTCCATGGTTCCATCCGCTGCCAGATCCACTCCCAGATATCTAAAACACTTCACTTCCTCCAGTTTTTCTCCATTCAAACTCACCTCCCAATTGACTTGACCCTCAACCCTACTGTACCTAATAACCTTGCTCTTATTCACATTTACTCTTAAGTTTCTTCTTTCACACACTTTACCAAACTCAGTCACCAGCTTCTGCAGTTTCTCACATGAATCAGCCATATATATATATATATATATATATATATATATATATATATATATATATATATATATATTTTTTTTTTTTTTTTTTTTTTTTTTTTTTGCTTTGTCGCTGTCTCCCGCGTTTGCGAGGTAGCGCAAGGAAACAGACGAAAGAAATGGCCCAACCCACCCCCATACACATGTATATACATACGTCAACACACGCAAATATACATACCTACACAGCTTTCCATGGTTTACCCCAGACGCTTCACATGCCTTGATTCAATCCACTGACAGCACGTCACCCCCGGTATACCACATCGCTCCAATTCACTCTATTCCTTGCCCTCCTTTCACCCTCCTGCATGTTCAGGCCCCGATCACACAAAATCTTTTTCACTCCATCTTTCCACCTCCAATTTGGTCTCCCTCTTCTCCTTGTTCCCTCCACCTCCGACACGTATATCCTCTTGGTCAATCTTTCCTCACTCATTCTCTCCATGTGACCAAACCATTTCAAAACACCCTCTTCTGCTCTCTCAACCACGTTCTTTTTATTTCCACACATCTCTCTTACCCTTACGTTACTTACTCGATCAAACCACCTCACACCACACATTGTCCTCAAACATCTCATTTCCAGCACATCCATCCTCCTGCGCACAACTCTATCCATAGTCCACGCCTCGCAACCATACAACATTGTTGGAACCATTATTCCTTCAAACATACCCATTTTTGCTTTCCGAGATAATGTTCTCGACTTCCAAACATTCTTCAAGGCTCCCAGAATTTTCGTCCCCTCCCCCACCCAATGATCCCTATATATATATATATATATATATATATATATGTATATATATATATATATATATATATATATATATATATATATATATATATTTTTTTTTTTTTTTTTTTTATACTTTGTCGCTGTCTCCCGCGTTTGCGAGGTAGCGCAAGGAAACAGACGAAAGAAATGGCCCAACCCCCCCCCCCATACACATGTACATACACACGTCCACACACGCAAATATACATACCTACACAGCTTTCCATGGTTTACCCCAGACGCTTCACATGCCTTGATTCAATCCACTGACAGCACGTCAACCCCTGTATACCACATGACTCCAATTCACTCTATTCCTTGCCCTCCTTTCACCCTCCTGCATGTTCAGGCCCCGATCACACAAAATCTTTTTCACTCCATCTTTCCCTCTTCTCCTCGTTCCCTCCACCTCCGACACATATATCCTCTTGGTCAATCTCTCCTCACTCATTCTCTCCATGTGCCCAAACCATTTCAAAACACCCTCTTCTGCTCTCTCAACCACGCTCTTTTTATTTCCACACATCTCTCTTACCCTTACGTTACTTACTCGATCAAACCACCTCACACCACACATTGTCCTCAAACATCTCATTTCCAGCACATCCATCCTCCTGCGCACATCTCTATCCATAGCCCACGCCTCGCAACCATACAACATTGTTGGAACCACTATTCCCTCAAACATACCCATTTCTGCTTTCCGAGATAATGTTCTCGACTTCCACACATTTTTCAAGGCTCCCAAAATTTTCGCCCCCTCCCCCACCCTATGATCCACTTCCGCTTCCATGGTTCCATCCGCTGACAGATCCACTCCCAGATATCTAAAACACTTCACTTCCTCCAGTTTTTCTCCATTCAAACTCACCTCCCAATTGACTTGACCCTCACCCCTACTGTACCTAATAACCTTGCTCTTATTCACATTTACTCTCAACTTTCTTCTTCCACACACTTTACCAAACTCAGTCACCAGCTTCTGCAGTTTCTCACATGAATCAGCCACCAGCGCTGTATCATCAGCGAACAACAACTGACTCACTTCCCAAGCTCTCTCATCCCCAACAGACTTCATACTTGCCCCTCTTTCCAGGACTCTTGCATTTACCTCCCTTACAACCCCATCCATAAACAAATTAAACAACCATGGAGACATCACACACCCCTGCCGCAATCCTACATTCACTGAGAACCAATCACTTTCCTCTCTTCCTACACGTACACATGCCTTACATCCTCGATAAAAACTTTTCACTGCTTCTAACAACTTGCCTCCAACACCATATATTCTTAATACCTTCCATAGAGCATCTCTATCAACTCTATCATATGCCTTCTCCAGATCCATAAATGCTACATACAAATCCATTTGCTTTTCTAAGTATTTCTCACATACATTCTTCAAAGCAAACACCTGATCCACACATCCTCTACCACTTCTGAAACCGCACTGCTCTTCCCCAATCTGATGCTCTGTACATGCCTTCACCCTCTCAATCAATACCCTCCCATATAATTTACCAGGAATACTCAACAAACTTATACCTCTGTAATTTGAGCACTCACTCTTATCCCCTTTGCCTTTGTACAATGGCACTATGCACGCATTCCGCCAATCCTCAGGCACCTCACCATGAGTCATACATACATTAAATAACCTTACCAACCAGTCAACAATACAGTCACCCCCTTTTTTAATAAATTCCACTGCAATACCATCCAAACCTGCTGCCTTGCCGGCTTTCATCTTCCGCAAAGCTTTTACTACCTCTTCTCTGTTTACCAAATCATTTTCCCTAACCCTCTCACTTTGCACACCACCTCGACCAAAACACCCTATATCTGCCACTCTGTCATCAGACACATTCAACAAACCTTCAAAATACTCATTCCATCTCCTTCTCACATCACCGCTACTTGTTATCACCTCCCCATTTACGCCCTTCACTGAAGTTCCCATTTGCTCCCTTGTCTTACGCACCCTATTTACCTCCTTCCAGAACATCTTTTTATTCTCCCTAAAATTTACTGATAGTCTCTCACCCCAACTCTCATTTGCCCTTTTTTTCACCTCTTGCACCTTTCTCTTGACCTCCTGTCTCTTTCTTTTATACTTCTCCCACTCAATTGCATTTTTTCCCTGCAAAAATCGTCCAAATGCCTCTCTCTTCTCTTTCACTAATACTCTTACTTCTTCATCCCACCACTCACTACCCTTTCTATACAGCCCACCTCCCACTCTTCTCATGCCACAATATCTTTTGCGCAATCCATCACTGATTCCCTAAATACATCCCATTCCTCCCCCACTCCCCTTACTTCCATTGTTCTCACCTTTTTCCATTCTGTACACAGTCTCTCCTGGTACTTCCCCACACAGGTCTCCTTCCCAAGCTCACTTACTCTCACCACCTTCTTCACCCCAACATTCACTCCTCTTTTCTGAAAACCCATACTAATCTTCACCTTAGCCTCCACAAGATAATGATCAGACATCCCTCCAGTTGCACCTCTCAGCACATTAACATCCAAAAGTCTCTCTTTCGCACGCCTGTCAATTAACACGTAATCCAATAACGTTCTCTGGCCATCTCTCCTACTTACATAAGTATACTTATGTATATCTCGCTTTTTAAACCAGGTATTCCCAATCATCAGTCCTTTTTCAGCACATAAATCTACAAGCTCTTCACCATTTCCATTTACAACACTGAACACCCCATGCATACCAATTATTCCCTCAACTGCCACATTACTCAACTTTGCATTCAAATCACCCATCACTATAACCCGGTCTCGTGCATCAAAACCGCTAACACACTCATTTAGCTGCTCCCAAAACACTTGCCTCTCTTGATCTTTCTTCTCATGCCCAGGTGCATATGCACCAATAATCACCCACCTCTCTCCATCAACTTTCAATTTTACCCATATTAATCGAGAATTTACTTTCTTACACTCTATCACATACTCCCACAACTCCTGTTTCAGGAGTATTGCTACTCCTTCCTTTGCTCTTGTCCTCTCACTAACCCCTGACTTCACTCCCCAGACATTTCCAAACCACTCTTCCCCTTTACCCTTGAGCTTCGTTTCACTCAGAGCCAAAACATCCAGGTTCCTTTCCTCAAACATACTACCTATCTCTCCTTTTTTCACATCTTGGTTACATCCACACACATTTAGGCACCCCACTCTGAGCCTTCGAGGAGGATGATCACTCCCCGCGTGACTCCTTCTTCTGTTTCCCATTTTAGAAAGTTAATACAAGGAGGGGAGGATTTCCGGCCCCCCGCTCCCGTCCCCTCTAGTCGCTTTCTACGACACGCGAGGAATACGTGGGAAGTATTCTTTCACCCCTATCCCCAGGGATAATATACATATATATATACATATACACACACACACACACACACACACACACATACGCACATACACACACACACACACACATACATATATATACATATGAAAAATGTAAGAAACAATTTAGAAAACAAACTTTTAGCTTGAAATGAATGAAAAAAAATGAATGTCACATAATGGTTCAACCTCTGGCTATGGAAAAGGAAATGTACAATTTATTCACACAAACGTCAATAGCAGTTCTCATCAATTTCACCACTGTATCAATAAGCTTCAATGTCTAAGCTACATTTTTCTCCAACTTCACTATTTTCTTGTCAAAAACACCATGCATGAAAACTATCACTCCATTAACACAACTATAAACATTTACTTCCCCTTTAAAGTTCTGGGGAAGTCTGTCTCGATACACTGCGGCGAGGCGACGCGACGCTGACACAATCACTGTCACAATATCACTTCTGCCTCCTCAAGTCAATCTCTCAGCCACAGTGCAGGCCTTCATCGTCGAAATCGGTCTTCTTGGAATAGTTGGGGCTGTTGGTCTTTCCTTCCGAAGACTGTCTCCAATACGGGCCATCCGTCATCGCCAGGCGCCCGGGGTGAAGGAAGGAGGGAGACGTGGCGTCCTTGTGGTCCGGGACATATATATATATGTCGGTGGATTGTATCAGGGCGTGTGGGGCGTCTGGGGTGAACCGTGGAGGGTTCTGTGGGGCCTGGATGCAGAAAGGGAGCTGTGCTTTCGGGCGTTATTGAGTGACAGCTGGAGACTGGGTGTGAACGAGTGGGGCCTTTGTTGTCTTTTCCTAGCGCTGCCTCGCACACATGAGGGGGGGGGGGGATGTTATTCCATGTGTGGCGGGGTGGCGGTGGGAATGAGTAGGGGCAGACAGTGTGAATTGTGTGCATGTGTATATATGTAGGTGTCTGTGTGTATATGTATGTGTACATTGGGATGTGTGGGTGTGTGTGTTTGCGTGTGTGGACGTGTGTGTGTGTGCATGTGTATGGGGGTGGGTTGGGCCATTTCTTTCGTCTGTTTCCTTGCGCTGTCTTGCAGGCGCGGGAGACAGCGGCAAAGCAAAATGATGATGGTAGTGGTATGTATGTATATATATATATATATATATATATATATATATATATATATATATATATATATATATATATATATAAGTATGTATATATAAATATATATTTTTTTTTTTTTTTTTTTTTTTTTTTATACTTTGTCGCTGTCTCCCGCGTTTGCGAGGTAGCGCAAGGAAACAGACGAAAGAAATGGCCCAACCCTCCCCATACACATGTACATACACACGTCCACACACGCAAATATACATACCTACACAGCTTTCCATGGTTTACCCCGGACGCTTCACATGCCTTGATTCAATCCACTGACAGCACGTCAACCCCGGTATACCACATCGCTCCAATTCACTCTATTCCTTGCCCTCCTTTCACCCTCCTGCATGTTCAGGCCCCGATCACACAAAATCCTTTTCACTCCATCTTTCCACCTCCAATTTGGTCTCCCTCTTCTCCTCGTTCCCTCCACCTCCGACACATATATCCTCTTGGTCAATCTTTCCTCACTCATTCTCTCCATGTGCCCAAACCATCTGTCAGCGGATGGAACCATGGAAGCGGAAGTGGATCATAGGGTGGGGGAGGGGGCGAAAATTTTGGGAGCCTTGAAAAATGTGTGGAAGTCGAGAACATTATCCCGGAAAGCAAAAATGGGTATGTTTGAAGGAATAGTAGTTCCAACAATGTTGTATGGTTGCGAGGCGTGGGCTATGGATAGAGTTGTGCGCAGGAGGATGGATGTGCTGGAAATGAGATGTTTGAGGACAATGTGTGGTGTGAGGTGGTTTGATCGAGTAAGTAACGTAAGGGTAAGAGAGATGTGTGGAAATAAAAAGAGTGTGGTTGAGAGAGCAGAAGAGGGTGTTTTGAAATAAATATATATATATATATATATATATATATATATATATATATATATATATATATATATATATATATATATATATATATATATATATATATATATATTATCCCTGGGGATAGGGGAGAAAGAATACTTCCCACGTATTCCCTGCGTGTCGTGGAGGGCGACTAAAAGGGGAGGGAGCGGGTGGCTGGAAATCCTCCCCTTTCTTGTTTTTTTTAATTTTCCAAAAGAAGGAACAGAGAAGGGGGTCAGGTGAGGATATTCCCTCTAAGGCCCAGTTCTATGTTCTTAACGCTACCTTGCTAACGCGGGAAATGGCAAATAGTATGAAAAAAAAAAAAAAATATATATATATATATATATATATATATATATATATATATATATATATATATATATATATATATATATGTGTGTATATATATGTATATATATATATATATATATATATATATATATATATATATATATATATATATATATATATATTTTTTTTTCTTTTTCAAACTATTCGCCATTTCCCGCGTTAGCGAGGTAGCGTTAAGAACAGAGGACTGGGCCATTGAGGGAATATCCTCACCTGGCCCCCTTCTCTGTTCCTTCTTTTGGAAAATTAAAAAAAAATTGAGAGGGGAGGATTTCCAGCCCCCCGCTCCCTCCCCTTTTAGTCGCCTTCTACGACACGCAGGGAATACGTGGGAAGTATTCTTTCTCCCCTAAACGCTACCTCGCTAACGCGGGAAATGGCGAATAGTATGAAAAAAAAAAATATATATATATATATGTATATATATATATATATATATATATATATATATATATATATATATATATATATATATATATATATATATATATATAGAAAAGAAGAATGAATGTTGGGGTGAAGAGGGTGGTGAGAGTAAGTGAGCTTGGGAAGGAGACTTGTGTGAGGAAGTACCAGGAGAGACTGAGTACAGAATGGAAAAAGGTGAGAACAATGGAAGTAAGGGGAGTGGGGGAGGAATGGAATGTTTTTAGGAAATCAGTGATGGATTGCGCAAAAGATGCTTGTGGCATGAGAAGCTTGGGAGGTGGGTTGATTAGAAAGAGTAGTGAGTGGTGGGATGAAGAAGTAAGATTATTAGTGAAAGAGAAGAGAGAGGGATTTGGACGAGTTTTGCAGGGAAAAAATGCAATTGAGTGGGAGATGTATAAAAGAAAGAGACAGGAGGTCAAGAGAAAGGTGCAAGAGTTGAAAAAGAGGGCAAATGAGAGTTGGGGTGACAGAGTATCATTAAATTCTAGGGAGAATAAAAAGATGTTCTAGAAGGGGGTCAATAAAGTGCGTAAGACAAGGGAGCAAATGGGAACTTCAGTGAAGGGCGCAAATGGGGAGGTCATAACAAGTAGTGGTGATGTGAGAAGGAGATGGAGTGAGTATTTTGAAGGTTTGTTGAATGTGTTTGATGATAGAGTGGCAGATATAGGGTGTTTTGGTCGAGGTGGTGTACAAAGTGAGAAGGTTAGGGAAAATGATTTGGTAAACAGAGAAGAGGTAGTAAAAGCTTTGCGGAAGATGAAAGCCTGCAAGGAAGCATCTTTGGATGGTATTGCAGTGAAATTTATTAAAAAAGGGGGTGACTGTATTGTTAACTGGTTGGTAAGGTTATTTAATGTATGTATGATTCATGATGAGGTGCCTGAGGATTAGCGGAATGCGTGCATAGTGCCATTGTAGTAAGGCAAAGGGGATAAGAGTGAGTGCTCAAATTACAGAGGTATAAGTTTGTTGAGTATTTCTGGTAAATTATATGGGAGGGTATTGATTGAAAGGGTGAAGGCATGTACAGAGCATCAGATTGGGGAAGAGCAGTGTGGTTTCAGAAGTGGTAGAGGATGTGTGGATCAGGTGTTTCCTTTGAAGAATATATTTGTGAAATACTTAGAAAAGCAAATGGATTTTTATGTAGCATTTATGGATCTGGAGAAGGCATGTGATAGAGTTGATAGAGATGCTCTGTGGAAGGTATTAAGAATATATGGTGTGGGAGGCAAGCTTTTAGAAGCAGTGAAAAGTTTTTAGCTAGGATGTAAGGCAGGTGTACGTGTCGGAAGAGAGGAAAGTGATTGGTTCTCAGTGAATGTAGGTTTGCGGCAGAGGTGTGTGATGTCTCCATGGTTGTTTAATTTGTTTATGGATAGGGTTGTCAGGGAGGTGAATGCAAGAGTTTTGGAAAGAGGGGCAAGTATGGAGTCTGTTGTGGATGAGAGAGCTTGGGAAGTGAGTCAGTTGTTGTTCGCTGATGATGCAGCGCTGGTGGCTGATTCATGTGAGAAACTGCAGAAGCTGGTGGCTGAGTTTGGTAAAGTGTGTGAAAGAAGAAAGTTAAGAGTAAATGTGAATAAGAGCAATGTTGTTAGGTACAGTAGGGTTGAGGGTCAAGTCAACTGGGAGGTAAGTTTGAATGGAGAAAAACTAGAGGAAGTAAAGTGTTTTAGATATATGGGAGTAAATCTGGCAGCGGATAGAACTATGGAAGCGGAAGTGAATCATAGGGTGGGGGTGGGGGCGAAAATTCTGGGAGCCTTGAAGAATGTGTGGAAGTCGAGAACATTATCTCCGAAAGGAAAATTGGGTATGTTTGAAGGAATAGTGGTTCCAACAATTTTGTATGGTTGCGAGGCTTGGGCTATGGATAGAGTTGTGCGCAGGAGGGTGGATGTGCTGGAAATGAGATGTTTGAGGGCAATATGTGGTGTGAGGTGGTTTGATCGAGTAAGTAATGTAAGGGTAAGAGAGATGTGTGGAAATAAAAAGATCGTGGTTGAGAGAGCAGAAGAGGGTGTTTTGAAATTGTTTGGGCACATGGAGAGAATGAGTGAGGAAAGATTGACCAAGAGGATATATGTGTCGGAGGTGGAGGGAACGAGGAGAAGTGCGAGACCAAATTGGAGGTGGAAAGATGGAGTGAAAAAGATTTTGAGTGATCGGGGCCTGAACATGCAGGAGGGTGAAAGGAGGGAAAGGAATAGAGTAATTTGGATCGATGTGGTATACCGGGGTTGACGTGCTGTCAGTGGATTTAATCAGGGCATGTGAAGCGACTGGGGTAAACCATGGAAAGTTTTGTGGGGCTTGGATGTGGAAAGGGAGCTGTGGTTTCGGGCATTATTGCATGACAGCAAGAGATTGAGTGTGAACGGATGGGGCCTTTGTTGTCTTTTCCTAGCGGTACCTCGCAAACATGAGGGGGGAGGGGGATGGTATTACATGTTTGGCGAGGTGTCGATGGGAATGAATAAAGGCAGACAGTGTGAATTGTGTGCATATATGTATGTCTCTGTGTGTGTATATATATGCGTACATTGAGATGTATAGGTATGTATATTTGCGTGTGTGGACGTTTATGTATATATATGTGTATGGGGGTGGGTTGGGCCATTTCTTTCGTCTATGTCCTTGCGTTACCTCGCAAACGCGGTAGACAGCGACAAAGTAAAATAAGTATATATATATATATATATATACATATATATATATATATATATATATATATATATATATATATATATATATATATATATATACATATATTTATATATATATATAAATTATGTGGTAAATTATATGGGAGGGTATTGATTGAGAGGGTGAAGGCATGTACAGAGCATCAGATTGGGGAAGAGCAGTGTGGTTTCAGAAGTGGTAGAGGATGTGTGGATCAGGTGTTTGCTTTGAAGAATGTATGTGAGAAATACTTAGAAAAGCAAATGGACTTGTATGTAGCATTTATGGATCTGGAGAAGGCATATGATGGAGTTGATAGAGATGCTCTGAGGAAGGTATTAAGAATATATGGTGTGGGAGGCAAGTTGTTAGAAGCAGTGAAAAGTTTTTATCGAGGATGTATGGCATGTGTACGTGTAGGAAGAGAGGAAAGTGATTGGTTCTTAGTGAATGTAGGTTTGCGGCAGGGGTGTGTGATGTCTCCATGGTTGTTTAATTTGTTTATGGATGGGGTCGTTAGGGAGGTAAATGCAAGAGTTTTGGAAAGAGGGGCAAGTATGAAGTCTGTTGGGGATGAGAGAGCTTGGGAAGTGAGTCAGTTGTTGTTCGTTGATGATACAGCGCTGGTGGCTGATTCATGTGAGAAACTGCAGAAGCTGGTGAATGAGTTTGGTAAAGTGTGTGAAAGAAGAAAGTTAAGAGTAAATGTGAATAAGAGCAAGGTTATTAGGTACAGTAGGGTTGAGGGTCAAGTCAGTTGGGAGGTAAGTTTGAATGGAGAAAAACTGGAGGAAGTAAAGTGTTTTAGATATCTGGGAGTGGATCTGGCAGCGGATGGAACCATGGAAGCGGAAGTGGATCATAGGGTGAGGGAGGTGGCGAAAATCCTGGGAGCCTTGAAGAATGTGTGGAAGTCAAGAACATTATCTCGGAAAGCAAAAATGGGTATGTTTGAAGGAATAGTGGTTCCAACAATGTTGTATGGTTGCGAGGCGTGGACTATGGATAGAGTGGTGCGCAGGAGGGTGGATGTGCTGGAAATGAGATGTTTGAGGACAATGTGTGGTGTGAGGTGGTTTGATCGAGTAAGTAACGTAAGGGTAAGAGAGATGTGTGGGAATAAAAAGAGCGTGATTGAGAGAGCAGAAGAGGGTGTTTTGAAATGGTTTGGGCACATGGAGAGAATGAGTGAGGAAAGATTGACCAAGAGGATATATGTGTCGGAGGTGGAGTGAACGAGGAGAGGTGGGACACCAAATTGGAGGTGGAAAGATGAAGTGAAAAAAAAACATTTTGTGTGATCGGGGCCTATACATGCAGGAGGGTGAAAGGAGGGCAAGGAATAGAGTGAATTGGATCGATGTGGTATACCGGGGTTGACGTGCTGTCAGTGGATTGAATCAGGGCATGTGAAGCGTTTGGGGTAAACCATGGAGAGCTGTGTAGGTATGTATATTTGCGTGTGTGGACCTATGTATATACATGTGTATTGGGGTGGGTTGGGCCATTTCTTTCGTCTGTTTCCTTGCGCTACCTCGCAAACGCGGGAGACAGCGACAAAGCAAAAGAAAAAAAAATATATATTGGAAAGAATCACAATTTTGCGCGTGATCAAGATATTCCTATGGGTCCACGGGGAAAATGAAACACGAAAAGTTCCCAAGTGCACTTTCGTGTAATAATCACATCATCAGGGGAGACATAAGAGAGAAATATAACAGTCAGTTGATATACATCGAAGAGACGAAGCTAGGACGCCATTTGGTATACATGTTTACCAAATATATATATATATATATATATATATGTATATATATATATATATATATATATATATATATATATATATATATATATATATATATATATATATATATATATATATATATATATATATATATATATATATGCGCTACCTCGCAAACGCGGGAGACAGCGACAAAGTATAAAAAAAAAAAGATATATATATATATATATATATATATATATATATATATATATATATATATATATATATATATATATATACATATCCCACCACTCACTACCCTTTCTAATCTGCCCGCCTCCCACGCTTATCATGCCACAAGTATTATTACTATTATTATCATTATTATCATTATCATTATTGGTGTCATTATCATTACTATTATCATCATCATTATTGTTAGTACTATTATTATCATTATTAACATTCATATTTCTAAAGTAGTACTATAAATGTACTTATGTTTTTGATGATTACTGAGTTTTAGAGAAAACATTACAGTTACAGGGTATCTGAAGTGAAAATTAAAAGATTAAGAGAATCGGGTGCAGAAAATAATCGAGACTCTGCATGCGTATTTGGATCCTTCATTAAACGGAATAAGGGTATTTAGAATAAATTCACTGTAAATAACTTACATCATCACTTATTCTTATTTTCCTTCTCTATCATCTACAATGTCTCACCCGGAGCGACGCGTCCAGTCGGAGAGAGTCAAGGAAGAACTTGCTCACAAGGCCGCTCTGTTGTATCCAGCCCATAAGTTGGCTCAACTTACTCTTCAGCGGAGAATGACGCTGCAAGCCCAGGGCCACGTTGTACGTCTGGTAGTGCTCCTGCAACACATGGGTAAGGAGAAATAGAAGCAATAGAAAACAGAATGAACATTAACAAACGTAAAATGACAGGTAATGACAGGTAAATTGTAAATTTCCATCTACACTTCCACTCATCTCATGTGAGCGCGTTCTGGAGATCTTGTAGTTATCTGGTATTCTGACCTGAAACAATTGGATACTATACATTCTAAATGATAAATTTCCTCAGGCCAATGAACTAAGCACATATTCGTTTCGTTGATTATTTTCATCACTAAGACAGTCTTCAGATCCAAGATAACGCTCTTCGACCATATATACATTGAAATATTACAAATTAGTTAGCGATTAGCGTTCTTGCCAATGACCCACACACAGCCCGTCCAGGGTCAAACGCATAGGATTCAATTCTGGTTGAGGCAGTCGGTCCAAAGTCATCCCAGCTGTTCATCCACCCCTAGAAGTTGGTCGATGATATAGGTACCTGATTTAGGCTAGTATATATATATATATATATATATATATATATATATATATATATATATATATATATATATATATATATATATATATATATCTTAAATTTCTTCCTTTCATACTCTTCGTCATATCCCGCGTTAGCGAGGTAACGTTAAGAACAAAGGACTGGGCCTTTGAGGGGATATCCTCACCTGGCCCCCTTCTCTGTTCCTTCTTTTGAAAAATTACAAAAAAAGAGGAACTTCCCACGTATTCCCTGCGTGTCGTAGAAGGCGACTAAAAGGGGAGAGAACGGGGTGCTGGAAATTTTCCTCTCTCGTTTTTTAATTTTCCAAATGAAGGAACAGAGAAGGGGGTCAAGTGAGAATTTCACTGAAAGGCTCAGTCCTCTCTTCTTAACGCTACCTCGCTGACATGGGAAATTGCGAGTAGTATAAAAGAAAATGAATACGAACAAAGTGCATAAGAACACGCACCTTCATAGAAACCTCCAACAGTCAGGATCAAACCCGGGACCCTTATGCAACAGGTGGGAGCGCTACCGCTAGGCTATGATCGCCCCTACAAGGAAATGACTATTCGAATACTATGTACCTGAATACCGTTCGTCTCACGTTGGTGAACAACAGGGTCTACGCCGGTCATTCATATACCTCCGCATTGTACAGTTAGGTTCGGTAAAATGCTATTTGCTGGTTATATGCGCCTGAAAGGAAATGACCAGTGTAGACCCCGTTACCCACCACCGTGAGACAAAGGGTATTCGAGAACATAGCATTCGAATAGTCATTTCCCTATAGGGGCGATCATAGTTTAGCGGTAGCGCTCCCGCCTGTTGCACAGGGGTCCAGGGTTCGATTCTGGCTGTTGGAGGTTTGTATGTTCTATGAAGGTGCGCGTTCATATACACTTTGTTAGTATATATATATATATATATATATATATATATATATATATATATATATATATATATATATATACATATATATCATTATTATTATTATTATACTTTGTCCTTGTCTCCCGCGTTAGCGAGATAGCGCAAGAAAACGGACGAAAGACTGGCCGAACCTACCTAAATACACGTGTATATACATACACATGCAGACACGTTCATATGCATACCTATACATCTCAACGTATACATATATACACACAGACACAGACATATACATATATACACAAGTACATAATTCATACTGTCTGCCCTCATTCATTCCCGTCGCCAACCCGCCACATATAAAATGACAACCCCCTCCCCCCGCATTTGCGCGAGGTATCGCTAGGAAAAAACAAAGGCCACATTCGTTCAGACTCAGTCTCTAGATGTCATATATAATGCACCGAAATCACAGCTCCCTTTCCACAATCAGGCCCAACAAAACTTTTCATGGTTTACCTCAGACGCTTCACATGCCCTGGTTCAACTCATTGACATCAAGTCGACAGCGGTATACCAAATCGTTCCAATGCACTCCATTCCTTGCACGCCTTTCACCCTCCTGCATGTTCAGGCCACGATCACTCAAAATGTTTTTCACTCCATCTTTCCACCTCCAATTTGGTCTTCCACTTCTCCTCGTTCCCTCCACCTCCGACACATATATCCTCCTGGTCAATCTTTCCTTGTTCATTCTCTCCATGTGACCAAACGATTTCAAAACACCCTCTTCTGCTCTATCAACCACACTCTCTTTATTCCCACACATCCCTCTTATCCTTTCATTACTTACTCGATCAAACCACCTCACACCACATATTGTCCTCAAACATCTCATTTCCAGCACATCCATTCTGCTCCACATAACTCTATCTATAGCCCACGCCTTGCAACCATATAACATTGTTGGAACCACTATTCCTTCAAACATACCCATTTTTGCTTTCTAACATAACGTTCTAGACTTTCACATATTTTTCAACGCTCCCAAAACTTTCCCTACCTCCCCCACCCTATGATTCATTTCCGCTCCCATGGTTCCATCCGCTGCCAAATCCACTCCCAGACATCTAAAACACTTCACTTCCTCCAGTTTTTCTCCATTCAAGCTTACCTCCCAAGTGACTTGTCCCTCAACCCTACTGTACCTAATGACCGTGCTCTTATTCACGTTTATTCTCAGCTTTCCTCTTTCACACACTGTACCAAACTCAGTCACCAGATTCTGCAGTTTCTCACCCGAATCAGCCACCAGCGCTGTATCATAAGCGAACAACAACTGACTCACTTTCCAAGCGCTGTCATCCACAACATACAATAAACTTGCCCCTCTTTCCAAAACTCTTGCATTCACTTCCCTAACAACCCCATCCATAAACAAATCAAACAACCATGGTGACATAACGCACGCCTATCGCAAACATACATTCACTCAGAACCAATCACTTTCCTCACTTCGTACACGTACACATGCCTTTCATCCTCGATAAAAACTTTTCACTGCTTCTAACAACTTACCTCCTACACCATATATTTTTAAGTCCTTCCACAGAGAATCTCTATCAACTCTATCATATGCCTTCTCCAGATCCATAAATGCTACATACAAATCCATTTGCTTTTCTAAGTATTTCTCATATACATTCTTCAAAGCAAACACCTTATCCACGCATCCTCTACCACTTCTGAAACCACACTGCTCTTCCCCAATCAGATGCTCTGTACATGCCTTCACCCTCTCAATCAATGCCCTCCCATATAATTTCCCAGAAATACTCAACAAACTTATTCCTCTGTAATTTGAGGATTCACTTTTATCCCCTTTCCCTTTGTACAATGTACTCTCCATGTATTCTGCCAATGCTCAGGCACCTCACCATGAGTCATACATACATTAAATAGCTTTACCAACCAGTCAACAATACAGCACCACGTTTTTTAATAAATTCCACTACAATACCAAACAAACCCGCTGCCCTGCTGGCTTTCATCTTCCGTAAAGCTTTTACTACCTATTCTCTGTTTACTAAATCATCCTCCCTAACCCTCTCACTTTGCACACCAACTCGACGAAAACACCCTATATCTGCCACTCAATCATCAAACACCTTCAACAAACCTTAAAAATACTCACTCCATCTCCTTCTCACATCACCACTATTTGTTATCATCTTCCCATTCGTTCACTTGTCTTAGGCACTTTACATACCTCCTTCCAAAACATCTTTTTGTTCTCCCACAAATTCAATGATGCTCTCTCACCCCAATTTTCATTTGCCCTCTTTTTTACGTCTTTCACCTTCCCCTTAACCTCCTACCTCTTTCTTTTATACATCTCCCACTCATTTGCATTATCTCAATGCAAAATTCGTCCAAATGCCTCTCTCTTCTCTTTCACTGATAATCTTACTTCTTCATCACACCACTCACTACCTTTTCTAATCTGCCCACCTCCCAAGCTTATCATGCCACAAGCATCTTTTGTGCAAGCCGTCACTGCTTCCTTAAATACATCCCATTCCTCCTCCACTCCCCTTACGTCCTTTGTTCTCACCTTTTTCCATTCTGTACTCAGTCTCTCCTGGTACTTCCTCACACAAGTCTCCTTCCCAAGCTCACTTACTCTCACCACCCTCTTCACCCCAACATTCACTCTTCTTTTCTGAAAACCCATACAAATCTTCACCTTAGCCTCCACAAGATAATGATCAGACCAGTTGCACCTCTCAGCACATTAACATCCAAAAGTCTCTCTTTCGCGCGCCTGTCAATTAACACGTAATCCAATAACGCTCTCTGGACATCACTCCTACTTACATACGTATACTTATGTATATCTCGCTTTTTAAACCAGGTATTCCCAATCACCAGTCCTTTTTCATCACATAAATCTACAAGCTCTTCACCATTTCCATTTACAACACTGAACACCCCATGTATACCAATTATTCCCTCAACTGCCACATTACTCACCTTTGCATTCAAATCACCCATCACTATAACCCGGTCTCGTGCATCAAAACCAATAAAACACTCATTCAGCTGCTCCCAAAACACTTGCCTCTCATGATCTTTCTTCTCATGCCCAGGTGCATATGCACCAATAATCACCCATCTCTCTCCATCAACTTTCAGTTTTACCCTTATTAATCGAGAATTTACTTTCTTACATTCTATCACATACTCCCACAACTCCTGTTTCAGGAGTACTGCTACTCCTTCCCTTGGTCTTGTCCTGGAGGAAGTAAAGTGTTTTAGATATCTGGGAGTGGATCTGGCAGCGGATGGAACCATGGAAGCGGAAGTGAAATCCTCCCCTCTCGTTTTTTTCTTTTCTTTTTTTCCCAAAAGAAGGAACAGAGAAGAGGGCCAGGTGAGGATATTCCCTCAAAGACCCAGTCCTCTGTTCTTAACGCTACCTCGCTATCGCGGGAAATGGCAAATAGTATGAAAGAAAAATATATATATGTATATATATACTTTTTTTTTAATCTGTTTATTTTGCTTTGTCGCTCTCTCCCGCTTTAGCGAGGTAGCGCAAGGAAACTGACGAAAGAATGGCCCAACCCACCCACATACACATGTATATACATACACTTCCAAACACGCAAATATACATACCTATACATCTCAACGTATACATATATACATACACACACAGACATATACATACATTCACATGTACATAATTCATACTGTCTGCCTTTATTCATTCCCATCGCCACCTCGCCACACATGAAATAATTACCCCCTCCCCCCTCATGTGTGCGAGGTAGCGCTAGGTAAAGACAACAAAGGCCCCATTCGTTCACACTCAGTCTCTAGCTGTCATGTAATAATGCACCGAAACCACAGCTCCCTTTCCACATCCAGGCCCCACACAACTTTCCATGGTTTACCCCTGACGCTTCACATGCCCTGGTTCAATCCATTGACAGCACGTCGACCCAGGTATACCACATCGTTCCAATTCACTTTATTCCTTGCACGCCTTTCACCCTCCTGCATGTTCAGGCCCCGATCACTCAAAATTTTTTTCACTCCATCTTCCCACCTCCAATTTGGTCTCCCACTTCTCCTCGTTCCCTCCACCTCTGACACATATATCCTCTTGGTCAATCTTTCCTCACTCATTCTCTCCATGAGACCAAACCATTTTAAAACACCCTCTTCTGCTCTCTCAACCACACTCTTTTTATTAGCACACATCTCTCTTACCCTATTATTACTTACTCGATCAAACCACCTCACACCACATATTGTCCTCAGACATCTCATTTCCAGGACATCCACCTTCCTGCGCAAAATTCTACCTACAGCCCATGCAATGCAACCATGTAACATTGGTAAAGTGTGTGAAACAAGAAAGCCGTTTGCAAATGTGAACAAGAGCAAGGCCACCAGGTAAAGCAGGTTTGAGGGCCAAGTCAATCGGGAGGTAAGCTTGAATGGATGATAAAGTATATTGCTATGAGTCCATGGGGAAATGAAACATAATAAGTTCCCATGTGCAAATCCGTTCAATAATCACGGCAGGGGAGATATAAGAAAGAAATATGATAGTCAGTTGAGGTCGGGTTCGTCCACGTCTGGCATCAAGGGCATCATAAAATTGTTATATGGACAAGAAAAGGAACTGTTTACAAATTATATGAACAATAAAGCTATTTCAATTTGTTTAGACCTTCACTTTATTAATGGTACAATTCTCTGTGCTTGTCGACAGAGGATTGTGCTCCTGTACAATTCTCATTGTACAGGAGTTGAAGTTAATAACTGCGATGGCGCTACTCCAGTCAGTACAATGATCATAGTTTTTAACATGATTAAACAAAGTATTTGACTCTTTTCCTGTTCTTGTACTACATTTATTCTGCATAATTGCTTACCTTCATCCATTTCTAGCACTACCAATCTCCACAGGACACAACATGTCAGCATCAGCGGTAGCACTGTTCATAGTAACAGCAGTAACAGCTGCAGAGGACAAAAGACGCAGCAACATCATCATAATAAGGAAGAGCAAACCCGTCAAGCAGCAATAGTAGTAGCACTGGTAGTAGTAGTAGTAGTAGCAGCAGCATCAGCAGAAGAAGAGCAAGAAGAAGTACAGGAGGAAGAAGTAGAAGAAGCAGCAGCAGCAGCAGCATCAGAACTGTTGCCCCTGACAAACTTGTTTAAACAACTCCTCCATTTCCTTCAACGCCAAAAACTTCTCCCCCTGAATACCCCTGACATACAGGCATACATACATGCATACTTACGTGCGTACGTACATGCTGAGACGACCTGCTCAGATCTTCTTCCTTCTTATTATAATACCACAGGCTCATGACATAATACTGATGACGATGATGACTAGAAACCTCGCTGACTGTTACAACTGACATCAGCAGCAGCAGCACCTTGCAGGGGCAACATAGACATGCCAACAATGGGTGATGGTGGAGGAAGAGGAAGAGGATAATGCAGAGGACTTGACGACAACATCACGTCCAACACCACTACTACCTCTTTCACCTTGTTCAGTCCTGCGCCTGAACCCAGGCCCGCTTCCTGCACAGGCCAGACTGGCTCAACCCTCAGAGCCAATCCTTGTCCCGAAGTTACAGATCTAACTTCCCGATTTCCCTTATCTACATTAATCTATCGTCCAGAGGCTTCTTACCTTGGAGACCAGATGCGGATATTGGTACGTGCTGGCCCAAGACTAGGCGCAGCCGACTTTATTGGGGGGAAAAGTCTACTCTACCTCAGTGACCCTCCCTCGCGTTTTAAAGGACCGGCAGTGGAGCACGGGACGCCGAAAGAACTGCGCCGCTCTACGGCTAACCGTAGAATACTTTCCACGTATTCCCTGCGTGTCGTAGAAGGTGACTAAAAGGGAAGGGAGCAGTGGGCTAGAAATCCTCCCTTCTCGTTTTTTTTTTTTAATTTTCCAAAAGAAGAGGAACAGAGAAGGGGGCCAGGTGAGGATATTCCCTCAAAAGTCCAGTCCTCTGTTCTTAACGCTACCTCGCTAACGCGAGAAATGGCGAATAGTATAAAAGAAAGAAAAGAATATATATATATATATATATATATATTTTTTTTTTTTTTTTTTTTTTATACTTTGTCGCTGTCTCCCGCGTTTGCGAGGTAGCGCAAGGAAACAGACGAAAGAAATGGCCCAACCCCCCCCATACACATGTACATACACACGTCCACACACGCAAATATACATACCTACACAGCTTTCCTTGGTTTACCCCGGACGCTTCACATGCCTTGATTCAATCCACTGACAGCACGTCAACCCCTGTATACCACATCGCTCCAATTCACTCTATTCCTTGCCCTCCTTTCACCCTCCTGCATGTTCAGGCCCCTATCACACAAAATCCTTTTCACTCCATCTTTCCACCTCCAATTTGGTCTCCCTCTTCTCCTCGTTCCCTCCACCTCCGACACATATATCCTCTTGGTCAATCTTTCCTCACTCATTCTCTCCATGTGCCCAAACCATTTCAAAACACCCTCTTCTGCTCTCTCAACCACGCTCTTTTTATTTCCACACATCTCTCTTACCCTTACGTTACTTACTCGATCAAACCACCTCACACCACACATTGTCCTCAAACATCTCATTTCCAGCACATCCATCCTCCTGCGCACAACTCTATCCATAGCCCACGCCTCGCAACCATACAACATTGTTGGAACTACTATTCCTTCAAACATACCCATTTTTGCTTTCCGGGATAATGTTCTCGACTTCCACACATTTTTCAAGGCTCCCAAAATTTTCGCCCCCTCCCCCACCCTATGATCCACTTCCGCTTCCATGGTTCCATCCGCTGACAGATCCACTCCCAGATATCTAAAACACTTCACTTCCTCCAGTTTTTCTCCATTCAAACTCACCTCCCAATTGACTTGACCCTCAACCCTACTGTACCTAATAACCTTGCTCTTATTCACATTTACTCTTAACTTTCTTCTTCCACACACTTTACCAAACTCCGTCACCAGCTTCTGCAGTTTCTCACATGAATCCGCCACCAGCGCTGTATCATCAGCGAACAACAACTGACTCACTTCCCAAGCTCTCTCATCCCCAACAGACTTCATACTTGCCCCTCTTTCCAAGACTCTTGCATTTACCTCCCTAACAACCCCATCCATAAACAAATTAAACAACCATGGAGACATCACACACCCCTGCCGCAAACCTACATTCACTGAGAACCAATCACTTTCCTCTCTTCCTACACGTACACATGCCTTACATCCTCGATAAAAACTTTTCACTGCTTCTAACAACTTGCCTCCCACACCATGTATACTTAATACCTTCCACAGAGCATCTCTATCAACTCTATCATATGCCTTCTCCAGATCCATAAATGCTACATACAAATCCATTTGCTTTTCTAAGTATTTCTCACATACATTCTTCAAAGCAAACACCTGATCCACACATCCTCTACCACTTCTGAAACCACACTGCTCTTCCCCAATCTGATGCTCTGTACATGCCTTCACCCTCTCAATCAATACCCTCCCATATAATTTACCAGGAATACTCAACAAACTTATACCTCTGTAATTTGAGCACTCACTCTTATCCCCTTTGCCTTTGTACAATGGCACTATGCACGCAGTCCGCCAATCCTCAGGCACCTCACCATGAGTCATACATACATTAAATAACCTTACCAACCATTCAACAATACAGTCACCCCCTTTTTTAATAAATTCCACTGCAATACCATCCAAACCTGCTGCCTTGCCGGCTTTCATCTTCCGCAAAGCTTTTACTACCTCTTCTCTGTTTACCAAATCATTTTCCCTAACCCTCTCACTTTGCACACCACCTCGACCCAAACACCCTATATCTGCCACTCTGTCATCAGACACATTCAACAAACCTTCAAAATACTCATTCCATCTCCTTCTCACATCACCACTACTTGTTATCACCTCCCCATTTGAAGGATATATATATATATATATATATATATATATATATATATATATATATATATATATATATATATATATATATATATATATGTATATATATATATATATATATATATATATATATATATATATATATATATATATATATATATATATATATATATATATATATATATGTATATATATGGATAGTATTACAGTGGACTTTGTTAAGAAACGGGGTGACTATGTTGTTGACTGGATGATAAGGATATCTATTGTATCTATGAATCATGGTGAGGTGCCTGAGGATCTGCGGAATGCATGCATAGTGCCATTGTACAAAGGGAAAGGGGAGAAAGGTTTGTGCTCAAATTATGCAGGTATAAGTTTGTTGAGTATTACTGGGAAATATTATGGGAGGGTATTGATTGAGAGGGTGAAGGCATGTACAGGGCATCAGATTGGATAAGAGCAATGTAGTTTCAGAAGTGGTAGAGGATGTGTGGATAGAGTGTTTGCTTTGAAGAATGTATTTGAGAAATACATAGAAAACAAATGTATTTGTATGTATCATTTATGGATCTGGAGAAGGCATATGACAGAGTTGATAGAGATGCACCGTGGAAAGTATTAAGAATATATGGTGTGTGATGTAAGTGGCTAGAAGCAGTGAACTGTTTTTATCGAGGATGTAAGGCATGTGTACGAGTAGGAAGAGAGGAAAGTGATTGGTTCTCAGAAAATGTTGGTTTGCAGCATGGGTGCGTGATGTCTCCATGGTTTAATTTGTTTATGGATGGGGCTGTTAGGGTGGTAAATGCAAGAGTTTTGGAGAGAGGGGCAAGTATGCAGTCCGTTGTGGATGAGAGGGCTTGGGAAGCGAGTCAGTTGTTGTTCGCTGATGATACATCGCTGGTGGCTGATTCGGGTGAGAAACTGCAGAAGCTGGTGACTGAGTTTGGTAAAATGTGTGAAAAAAGAAAGCTGAGAGTAAATGTGAATAAGAACAATGTTATTCGGTATAGTAGGGTTGAGGGACAAGTCAACTGGGAGGTAAGTATGAATGGAGGAAAACTGGATGAAGTGAAGTGTTTTAGACATCTGAGAGTGGATTTGGCAGCGGATGGAGCCATTGAAGCGGATGTGAGTCACAGGGTGCGGGAGGTGGCGAAGGTACTAGAGGCGTTGAAAAACGTGTGGAAGGCGAGAACATTATCTTGGAAGGCAAAAATGGGTATGTTTGAAGTAATAGTGGAGCCAGCAATGTTATATGGTTGGGGGTCGTGGGCTATGGATACAGGTGTCCGGAGGAGGGTGGATGTGTTGGAAACGACATGTCTGAGGACAGTATGTGGTGTGAGGTGGTTTTGATCTAGTAAGTAATGAAAGGGTAAGAGAGATGTGTGATAATAAAAAGAGTGTGGCTGAGAAAGCAGAAGAGGGTGTTTTGAAATGGTTTGGTCACATGGAGAGAATGAGAGAGAAAAGATTGACAAAGAGGATATATGTGTTAGAGGTGGAGGGAGCAAGGAGAAGTAGGAGACGAAATTAGAGGTGGAAAGATGGAGTGAAAAAGTTTTTGAGCGATCAGGGCCTGAACATACATGAGGGTGGAAGGTGTGCATGGATTAGAGTGAACTGGAACGATGTGGTAAACTGGGGTCGACGTGCTGTCAATGGATTGAACCAGGGCATGTGAAGCGTCTGGGGTAAACCATGGGAATTTTGGGGGGGCATGGATATGGAAAGTGAGCTGTAGGTTCGGTGTATTATACATGACAGCTAGAGACTGAGTGTGAACGAATGTGGCCTTTGTTGTCTTTTTCTAGCAAAACCTCGCAAGCACGCGGGGGGAGGGGGTTGTCTTTTCATGTGTGGTGGGGTGACGGCGGGAAGGAATTAAGGCAGCAAGTATGAATTATATATGTGTATGTATGTATATGTATACGTTGAAATATATAGGCCCAACCCACCCATATACACATGTTTATACATACACACCCACACACGCACATAAACATACCTTTATATGTCAATAGACATAGACATGCACACAGAAATACATTTGTACACATGCACATATTAATACTTTGCTCTCAGCCATTTACGTCGCCACCGCGCCACACATGATATGGCACCCCCCTCCCCTCCCACGCGCGCTAGATAGCGCTAAGAAAAGACAATAAAGGCCACATTCGTTCACACTCAGTCCCTAGTGCTCATGTATAATGCACCGAAACCTTTCCATATCTAGGTCTCACAAAACTTTCCACGGTTTACCGAAGAAGCTTCACATTTCCTGGTTCAATGCATTGACAGCACGTCGACCCCGGTATACCACATCGTTCCAATTCACTCTATTCCTTGCACGCCTTTCAGCCTCCTTCATGTTCAGGCCCCAATCACTCAAAATCTTTTTCACTCCATCTTTCCACCTCCAATTTGCTCTCTCACTTCTCTTTCCCTCCACCTCTGATACACATATCCTCTTGGTCAATCTTTCCTCACTCATTCGCTCTATGTGACCATACCATTTCAATACACCTTCTTCTGCTCTCTTAATCACACTCTTTTTATTACCACACATCTCTCTTACCCTTCCATTACTTACTCGATCAAGCTATCTTACACCACAAATTATCCTCAAGCATTTCATTCCCAACACATCCATTCTCCTCCGCACAATCTTATCTATAGCCTACGCCTCGCAACGATATAACATTGTTGGAACCACTATTCCTTCAAACATACCCATTTTCGCTTTCCGATATTACGTTCTCGCCTTCTATACATTTTTCAACGATCTCAGAACCTTTCCCCCGTTCCCCACCGTGTGACTCACTTCCGCTTCCATGGTTCCAACCGCTGTTCAATCCACTCCCAGATATCTAAAACACCACTTCCTCCAGCTTTTTCGATTCAAACTTACCTCCCAATTGACTTGTCATCAACCGTACTGTACCTAATAACCTTGCTCTTATTCACATTTACTCTCAGATTTCTTCCTTCACACACTTTCCGAAACTCAGTCACCAGCTTATACAGTTTCTCACACGAATCAGCCACCAGCGCTGTATCATCAGGGAGCAACTGAGTCACTTTCCAAGCCCTCTTATCCACAACAGACTACATACTTGCCCCTCTCTCCAAAACTCTTGCATTCACCTCCCTAAAAACCCCATCCACAAACAAATTAAACAACCATGGAGACATGATGCACCCCTACTGCAATCCAACATTCACTGGGAACTAAACACTTTCCTCTCTTCCAACTAGTACACTTGCCTTACATTCTCCACAGAAACTTTTCACTGCTCTAGAAACTTGCATCTCACTCCATGTATTCTTAGTACCTTCCACAAAGCATGTCTATCAACCCTATCATATGCCTTCTCCAGAGCTATAAATGTTATAATTAAATTCATTCGCTCTTTTAGGTATTTCTTAAATACATTCTTCAAAGCAAACACCTGATCCACACATCCTCTACCAATTCTGAAACCAAACTGCTCTTCCCCAATCTGATGCTCTGTACATGCCTTCACACTCTCAATCAATATCCTCCCATACAATTTCCTAGGAATACTCAACAAACATATACCTCTGTAATTTGAGCACTTACCTTTATCCCCTTTGCCTTTGTACAATGGCACCATGGATGAATTCCACCAATCCTCAGGTACTTCACCATGAGCCATACAGACATTTAATGTCGTCACCAAATAGTCAACACAGTCACCCCTTATTTGATAAATTCCACTGCAATATCTTTCAAACCCGCCGCCTTGCCGGCTTCCATCTTCCTCAATCCTTTCACTACCTCTTCTCTTTGTACCAAATAATTCTCCCTGACCCTCTCACTTCGCACACCATCTCGACCAAAACACCCTATATCTGCTCCTCTATCATCTAACACATTCATCAATCCTTGAAAATACTGACTCCAACTCTTTTTCACATCAACACTTCTTGTCATTACCTCCCCATTCGCCCACTTCATAGATGTTCCAATTTATTCTCTTCTCTCACACACTTTAATTAAATCGCTTAAAGCATATCTTTATTCACCCTAAAATTTATTGATACTCTCACCTCATGTCTCATTTCCCCTCTTTTTCACCTCTTGCACCTCTCTCTTGACCTCCTGCCTCTTTTTTTTATACATCTCCCAGTCATTTGCACTATTTCCCTGCAAAAAAACGTCCAAATGCTTCTTTTCTTTAATTCATTAATAATCCTACTTCTTCATCCCACCACTCACTACCTTTTCTAATCTACCCACTTCCAACGATTCTCATACCACAAGCATATTTGCATAAGCCATCATTGCTTCCCTAAATACATCCCATTCTTCTCCCACTCCCTTTACGTCCTTTGCTCTCACCTTTTTACATTCTGCACTCAGTTTTTCCTTGTACTTCCTCAAACAAGTCTCTTTCCCAAGCTCATTTACTCTTACCACTCTCTTCACCCTCTCTTCACCCCAACATTCTCTCATCTTTTCTGAAAACTTCTACAAATCCTCACCTTCGACTCCACAAGATAATGAAGAGACATCCCTCCATTTGCACCTTTCAGTACATTAACATCCAGAAAATGTCTTTCACACGCCTATCAATTAACAAGTAATTCAGTGACGCTCTCTGGCCATCTCTCCTACTTACATACGGATACTTATGTACATATCTCTTTTTAAACCAGGTATTCCTAATCACCATTCCTTTTTCAGCACATAAATCTACCAGCTCTTTAACATTTCCATTTACAACAATGAACACCCCATGCACACCAATTATTCCCTCAACTTCATCATTACTCTCCTTTACAATCAAATCAACAATCACCATAACCCGATCTCGCGCATCAAAACTGCTAACATACTCAATCAACTGCTCCCAAAATGCTTGCGTCTCATGATCGTTCTTCCCATGCCAAGATGCATATGCACCAGTTATCACCCATCTCTCTCCATCCACTTTCAGTTTTATCCTTACGGTTCTAGAGTTCACTTTCTTACACTCTATCATATACTTCCACAACTCCTGTTTCAGGAGTAGTACTACTCCTTCCTTTGCTCTTGTCCTCTCACCAACCTCTGACTTTACTCACAAGACATTCCCAAACTAATCTTCTACTTTACCCTTAAGCTTCATTTAACTCTGAGCCAAAACATCTAGGTTCCTTTCCTCAAACATACCGCCCATGTTTCCTATTTTTCCATCTTGGTTACATCCTCAAACATTCACACATCCCATTTGAGCCTTCGAAGAAGATGAATACTCCCCTCGTGACTCCTTCATCTGTTTCCCCTTTTATGAAGGTAAAAATACAAGAGAGGAGGGTTTCTAGCCTCCCCCGCTCCCGTCCCCTTTACTAGCATTCTGCGACACGCGGGAAATGCATGGGAAGTATTCTTTCCTCTCTATCCCAAGGGATGGGGGATATATATATATATATATATATATATATATATATATATATATATATATATATATATATATATATATATATTTATCCCTGGGGATAAAGGAGAAAGAATACTTCCCACGTATTCCCTGCGTGTCGTAGAAGGCGACTAAAAGGCAAGGGAAGGGGGGCTGGAAATCCTCACCTCTCATTTTTCTTTTTTTTTTTTCCAAAAGAAGGAACAGAGAAGGGGGCCAGGTGAGGATATTCCCTCAAAGGCCCAGTCCTCTGTTCTTAACGCTACCTCGCTATCGCGGTAAATGGCGAATAGTATGAAAGAAAAGAGAATATATATATATATATATATATATATATATATATATATATATATATATATATATATATATATATATATATATATACATATATATATATATATATATATATATATATATATATATATATATATATATATATATATATATATATATATATATATATATATATATTATTTTTTTTTATTATACTTTGTTGCTGTCTCCCGCGTTTGCGAGGTAGCGCAAGGAAACAGACGAAAGAAATGGCCCAACCCCCCCTCAATATACATGTATATACATACGTCCACACACGCAAATATACATACCTACACAGCTTTCCATGGTTTACCCCAGACGCTTCACATGCCTTGATTCAATCCACTGACAGCACGTCAACCCCGGTATACCACATCGATCCAATTCACTCTATTCCTTGCCCTCCTTTGACCCTCCTGCATGTTCAGGCCCCGATCACACAAAATCTTTTTCACTCCATCTTTCCACCTCCAATTTCGTCTCCCTCTTCTCCTCGTTCCCTCCACCTCCGACACATATATCCTCTTGGTCAATCTTTCCTCACTCATTCTCTCCATGTGCCCAAACCACTTTAAAACACCCTCTTCTGCTCTCTCAACCACGCTCTTTTTATTTCCACACATCTCTCTTACCCTTACGTTACTCACTCGATCAAACCACCTCACACCACACATTGTCCTCAAACATCTCATTTCCAGCACATCCATCCTCCTGCGCACAACTCTATCCATAGCCCACGCCTCGCAACCATACAACATTGTTGGAACCACTATTCCTTCAAACATACCCATTTTTGCTTTCCGAGATAATGTTCTCCACTTCCACACATTCTTCAAGGCTCCCAGAATTTTCGCCCCCTCCCCCACCCTATGATCCACTTCCGCTTCCATGGTTCCATCCGCTGACAGATCCACTCCCAGATATCTAAAACACTTCACTTCCTCCAGTTTTTCTCCATTCAAACTCACCTCCCAATTGACTTGACCCTCAACCCTACTGTACCTAATTACCTTGCTCTTATTCACATTTACTCTTAACTTTCTTCTTCCACACACTTTACCAAACTCAGTCACCAGCTTCTGCAGTTTCTCACATGAATCAGCCACCAGCGCTGTATCATCAGCGAACAACAACTGACTCACTTCCCAAGCTCTCTCATCCCCAACACACTTCATACTTGCCCCTCTTTCCAAACCTCTTGCATTTACCTCCCTAACAACCCCATCCATAAACAAATTAAACAACCATGGAGACATCACACACCCCTGCCGCAAAACTACATTCACTGAGAACCAATCACTTTCCTCTCTTCTTACACGTACACATGCCTTACATCCTCGATAAAAACTTTTCACTGCTTCTAACAACTTGCCTCCCACACCATATATTCTTAATACCTTCCACAGAGCATCTCTATCAACTCTATCATATGCCTTCTCCAGATCCATAAATGCTACATACAAATCCATTTGCTTTTCTAAGTATTTCTCACATACATTCTTCAAAGCAAACACCTGATCCACACATCCTCTACCACTTCTGAAACCACACTGCTCTTCCCCAATCTGATGCTCTGTACATGCCTTCACCCTCTCAATCAATCCCCTCCCATATAATTCACCAGGAATACTCAACAAACTTATACCTCTGTAATTTAAGCACTCACTCTTATCCCCTTTGCCTTTGTACAATGGCACTATGCACGTATTCCGCCATTCCTCAGGCACCTCACCATGAGTCATACATACATTAAATAACCTTATCAACCAGTCAACAATACAGTCACCCCCTTTTTTAATAAATTCCACTGCAATACCATCCAAACCTGCTGCCTTGCCGGCTTTCATCTTCCGCAAAGCTTTCACTACCTCTTCTCTGTTTACCAAATCATTTTCCCTAACCCTCTCACTTTGCACACCACCTCGACCAAAACACCCTATATCTGCCACTCTATCATCAAACACATTCAACAAACCTTCAAAATACTCACTCCATCTCCTTCTCACATCACCACTACTTGTTATGACCTCCCCATTTGCGCCCTTCACTGAAGTTCCCATTTGCTCCCTTGTCTTACGCACTTTATTTACCTCCTTCCAGAACATCTTTTTATTCTCCCTAAAATTTAATGACACTCTCTCACCCCAACTCTCATTTGCCCTTTTTTTTCACCTCTTGCACCTTTCTCTTGACCTCCTGTCTCTTTCTTTTATACATCTCCCACTCAATTGCATTTTTTCCCTGCAAAAATCGTCCAAATGCCTCTCTCTTCTCTTTCACTAATACTCTTACTTCTTCATCCCACCACTCACTACCCTTTCTAATCAACCCACCTCCCACTCTTCTCATGCCACAAGCATCTTTTGCGCAATCCATCACTGATTCCCTAAATACATCCCATTCCTCCCCCACTCCCCTTACTTCCATTGTTCTCACCTTTTTCCATTCTGTACTCAGTCTCTCCTGGTACTTCCTCACACAGGTCTCCTTCCCATGCTCACTTACTCTCACCACCCTCTTCACCCCAACATTCACTCTTCTTTTCTGAAAACCCATACAAATCTTCACCTTAGCCTCCACAAGATAATGATCAGACATCCCTCCAGTTGCACCTCTCAGCACATTAACATCCAAAAGTCTCTCTTTCGCACGCCTGTCAATTAACACGTAATCCAATAACGCTCTCTCGCCATCTCTCCTACTTAAATACGTATACTTATGTATATCTCGCTTTTTAAACCAGGTATTCCCAATCATCAGTCCTTTTTCAGCACATAAATCTACAAGCTCTTCACCATTTCCATTTACAACACTGAACACCCCATGTATACCAATTATTCCCTCAACTGCCACATTACTCACCTTTGCATTCAAATCACCCATCACTATAACCCGGTCTCGTGCATCAAAACCACTAACACACTCATTCAGCTGCTCCCAAAACACTTGCCTCTCATGATCTTTCTTCTCATGCCCGGGCGCATATATATATATATATATATATATATATATATATATATATATATATATATATATATATATATATATATATATATATATATATATATATATATACATATATATATATATATATATATATATATATATATATATATATATATATATATATATATATATATATACATATATATATATATATATATATATATATATATATATATATATATATATATATATATATATATATATATATATATATATTTATATATATGTATATATATATATATATATATATATATATATATATATATATATATATATATATATATATATATATATATATATATATATATATATATATATATATATATTTATATATATACAACCATGGAAACATCACACACCCCTGCCGCAAACCTACTTTCAATGAGAACCAATCACTTTCCTCTCTTCCTACACTTACACATGCCTTACATCTTCGATAAAAACTTTTCCTGCTTCTAACAACTTGCCTCCCACACCATATATTCTGAATACCTTCCACAGAGCATCCCTATCAACTCTATCATATGCCTTCTCCAGATCCATAAATGCTACATACAAATGCTTTTGCTTTTGTAAGTATTTCTCACATACATTTATCAAACGAAACACCTGATCCCCACATACTCTACAACTTTAAAACCACCTTGCTCTTCCCCAATCTGATGTTCTGTATATGCCTTCACCCTCAAAATCAATACACCCCCCTTCCGCCCCCATATAATTTCCTAGGAATACTCAACATACTTATACCGCTTTAATTTGAGCACTCACTTTTGTCCACTTTGCTTTTGTACAATGGCACTATGCAAGCATTCCGCCAATCCTCAGGCACCTCGCCATGAATCATACATGCATTAAATAACTTTACCAACCAGTGAACAATACAGTCTCCCTCTTTTTTAATAAAATCCACTGCAACACCATCCAAACCCGCCGCGTGTCCGGCTTCCATCTTCTGTAAAGCTTTTACTACCTCATTTCTGTTTACCAAATCATTTTCCCTAACCCTCTCACTTTGCACACCACCTCGACCAAAACACCCTATATATGCCACCCTATCATCAAGCACATTCAACAAACCTTCAAAATACTCACTCCATCTCCTTCTCACATCACCACTACTTCTTATCACCTCCCCATTAGCCCCCTTCAGTGAAGTTCCCTTTTGTTCCCTTGTCTTAAGCACTTTATTTACCTCCTTCCAAAACATCTTCTTATTCTCCCTAAAGTCTAATGATACTCTCTCACCCTAACTCTCATTTCCCCACTTTTCACCTCTTGGACCTTTCTCTTGACCTCCTGCCTCTTTCTTTTATACATGTTCCACTCATTTTCATTATTTCCTTGCAAAAATCGTCCAAATGCCTCTCTCTTCTCTTTCAATAATAATCTTACTTCTTCATCCCACCACTCACTACCCGCTCTAATCTGCCCACCTACCATGCTTCTCATGCCACAAGCATCTTTTGTGCAAGCTATCACTGCTTCCATAAATACATCCCATTCCTCCCCCACTCCCCTTACCTCCTCTGTTTTCACCTTTTTCCATTCTGTACTCAGTTTCTCCTGGTACTTCCTCACACAAGTCTCCTTCCCAAGCTCACTTACTCTCACCACTCTCTTCACCCCAACATTCTCTCTTCTTTTTTGAAAACCTCTACAAATCTTCACCTTCGTCTCCACAAGATAATGATCAGACATCCCTCCAGTTGCACCTCTCTTCACATTAAAACCCAAAAGTCTCTCTCTCGCTCGCCTGTCAATTAACACGTAATCCAATAACGCTCTCTGGCCATCTCTCCTACTTACATACGTATACTTATGTATATCTCTCTTTTTAAACCAGGTATTCCCAATCACCAGTCCTTTTTCATCAAATAAATCTAAAAGCTCTTCACCATTTCCATTTACAAAACTGAACACCCCATGTATACCAATTATTCCCTCAAGTGCCACATTACTTACCTTTGCATTCAAATCACCCATCACTATAACCCGGTCTCGTGCATCAAAACCACTAACACACTCATTCACCTGCTCACAAAACACCGGCCTCTCATAATCTTTCTTCTCATGCCCTGTTGCATATGCTCCAATAATCACCCATTTCTCTTCATCAACTTTCAGTTTTACCCATATCATTCTAGAATTTACTTTCTTACACTCTATCACACATTCCCACCACTCCTGTTTCAGGAGTAGTGCTACTCCTTTCCTTGCTCTTGTCCTCTCACTAACCCCTGACTTTACTCCCAAGACATTCCTTAACCACTCTTCCTAATTTATCCTTGAGCTTTGTTTCACTCAGAGCCAAAACATATAGGTTCCTTTCCTCGAACATACTACCTATATCTCGTTTTTCCTCATCTTGGTTACATCCATACCCATTTAGACACCTCAATCTGAGCCTTCGAGGAGGATGAGCACTCCCCGCGTGACTCCTTCTTCTGTCTCCCCTTTTAGAAAGTTAAAATACAAGAAGGGGAGGGTTTCTAGCTCCCCATCTCCCATCCCCTTTAGTCGCCTTCTACTACACGTGAGAAATGCCTGGGAAGTGTTCTTTCTCCCCTATCCCCGATTTTTGCAGGGAAAAAGGGCAAATGAGTGGGACATGTATAAAAGAAAGAGGCAGGAGGTCAAGAGAAAGGTGCAAGACGTGAAAAAGAGGGCAAATAAGAGTTGGGGTTGGAGAGTATAATTAAATTTTAGGGAGAATAAAAAGATGTTTTGGAAGGAGGTAAATAAAGTGCGTAAGACAGGCAGCGAATGGGAACTTTAGTCAAGGGGGTTAATGGGGAGGTGATAACAAGTAGTGGTGATGTGAGAAGGAGATGGAGTGAGTATTTTGAATGTTTGTTGAATGTGTTTGATGATAGAGTGGCCGATATAGGGTGTTTTGGTCGAGGTGTTGTGCAAAGTGAGAGGGTTAGGGAAAATGATTTGGTAAACAGAAATGAGGTAGTAAAAGCTTTACAGAAGATGGAAGCCGGCAACGCGGCGGGTTTGGAAACCCGCCGCGTCCCCTATCCCTGGGGATAGGGGAGAAAGAATACTTCCACATATTCCCTCCGTGTCGTAGAAGGCGACTAAAAGGGGAGGGAGCGGGGGGCTGGAAATCCTCCGCTCTCGTTTTTTTTTTGATTTTCCTAAAGAAGGAACAGAGAACGAGGCCAGGTGAGGATATTCCCTCAGAGGCCCAGTCCTCTGTTCTTAACGCTACCTTGCTAACGCGGGAAATGGCGAATAGTATGAAAAGAAAGAATATATATATATATATATATATATATATATATATATATATATATATATATATATATATATATATATATATATATATATATATATATATATTTTTCTTCTCTTTTTTTTTTTTGCTTTGTCGCTGTCTCCCGCCTTTGGGAGGTAGCGCAAGGAAACAGACGAAAGAAATGGCTCAACCCACCCCCATACACATGTATATACATAAACGTCCACACAAGCAAATATACATACCTACACAGCTTTCCATGGTTTACCCCAGACGCTTCACATGCCCTAATTCAATCCACTGACAGCACGTCAACCCCGGTATACCACATCGATTCAATTCACTCTATTCCTTGCCCTCCTTTCACCCTCCTGCATGTTCAGGCCCCGATCACACAAAATCTTTTTCACTCCATCTTTCCACCTCCAATTTGGTCTCCCACTTCTCGTTCCCTCCACCTCCGAAATATATATCCTCTTGGTCATTCTTTCCTCACTCATTCTCTCCTTGTGCCAAAACCATTTCAAAACACACTCTTCTGCTCTCTCAACCACGCTCTTTTTCTTTCCACACATCTCTCTTACCCTCATGTTACTTACTTGATCAAACCACCTCACACCACACATTGTCCTCAAACATCTCATTTCTAGCACATCCAGCCTCCTGCGCACAACTCTATCCATAGCCCACGCCTCGCAACCATACAACATTGTTGGAACCACTATTCCTTCAAACATACCCATTTTTGCTTTCCGAGATAATGTTCTCGACTTCCACACATTCTTCAAGGCTCCCAGGATTTTCGCCCCCTCCCCCATCCTATGATCCACTTCCGCTTCCATGGTTCCATCCGCTGCCAGATCCACTCCCAGATATCAAAAACACTTTACTTCCTCCAGTTTTTCTCCATTCAAACTTACCTCCCAATTGACTTGACCCTCAACCCTACTGTACTTAATAACCTTGCTCTTATTCACATTTACTCTTAACATTCCTGTTTCACACACTTTACCAAACTCAGTCACCAGCTAATGCAGTTTCTCACATGAATCAGCCACCAGCGCTGTATCATCAGCGAACAACAACTGACTCACTTCCCAAGCTCTCTCATCAACAACAGACTTTATACATCCCCCTCTATCCAAAACTCTTGCATTCAACCCCCTAACAACCCCATCCATAAACAAATTAAACAACAATGGAGACATTACACACCCCTGCCGCAAACCTACATTCACTGAGCACCAGTCTCTTTCCTCTCTTCCTACAGGTACACATGCCTTACATCCTCGATAAATACTTTTCACTGCTTCTAACAACTTGCTTCCCACACCATATATTCTTAATACCTTCCACAGAGCATCTCTATCAACTCTATCATATGCCTTCTCCAGATCCATAAATGCTACATACAAATCCATTTGCTTTTCTAAGTATTTCTCTCATACATTCTTCAAAGCAAACACCTCATCGACACATCCTCTACCACTTCTGAAACCACACTGCTCTTCCCCAATCTGAAGCTCTGTACATGCCTTCACCCTCTCAATCAATACCCTCCCATATAATTTACCAAGAATACTCAACAAACTTATACCTCTGTAATTTGAGCACTCACTCTTATCCCCTTTGCCTTTGTACAATGGCACTATGCACGCATTCCGCCAATCCTCAGGCACCTCACCATTAGTCATACATACATTAAATAACCTTACCAAACAGTCAACAATATAGTCACCCCTTTTTTAATAGATTCCACTGCAATACCATCCAAACCCGCTGCCTTGCCGGCTTTCATCTTCCGCAAAGCTTTTACTACCTCTTCTCTGTTTACCAAATCATTTTCCCTAACCCTCTCACTTTGCACACCACCTGGACCAAAGCACCCTATATCTGCCACTCTATCATCAAACACATTCAACAAACCTTTAAAATACTCACTCCATCTCCTTCTCACATCATCACTACTTGTTATCACCTCCCCATTTGCGCCCTTCACTGAAGTTCCCATATATATATATATATATATATATATATATATATATATATATATATATATATATATATATATATATATATATATATATGTCCATATATATATATATATATATATATATATATATATATATATATATATATATATATATATATATATACATATATATATATATATATATATATATATGTATATATATATATATGGTGTGGGAGTCAAGCTGTTAGAAGCAGTGAAAAGTTTTTATCGAGGATGTAAGGCATATATACGTGTAGGAAGAGAGGAAAGTGATTGGTTCTCAGTGAATGTAGGTTTGCGGCAGGGGTGTGTGATGTCTCCATGGTTGTTTAATTTGTTTATGGATGGGGTTGTTAGGGAGGTGAATGCAAGAGTTTTGGAAAGAGGGGCAAGTATGAAGTCTGTTGGGGATGAGAGAGCTTGGGAAGTGAGTCAGTTGCTGTTCGCTGATGATACAGCGCTGGTGGCTGATTCATTTGAGAAACTGCAGAAGCTGGTGACTGAGTTTGGTAAAGTGTGTGAAAGAAGAAAGTTAAGAGTAAATGTGAATAAGAGCAAGGTTATTAGGTACAGTAGGATTGAGGGTCAAGTCAGTTGGGAGGTGAGTTTGAATGGAGAAAAACTGGAGGAAGTGAAGTGTTTTAGATATCTGGGAGTGGATCTGGCAGCGGATGGAACCATGGAAGCGGAAGTGGATCATTGGGTGGGGGAGGTGGCGAAAATTCTGAGAGCCTTGAAGAATGTGTGGAAGTCGAGAACATTATCTCGGAAAGCAAAAATGGGTATGTTTGAAGGAATAGTGGTTCCAACAATGTTGTATGGTTGCGAGGCGTGGTCTATGGATAGAGTTGTGCGTAGGAGGATGGATGTGCTGGAAATGAGATGTTTGAGGACAATGTTTAGTGTGAGGTGGTTTGATCGATGTAAGTAACGTAAGGGTATGAGAGATGTGTGGAAATAAAAAGAGCGTGGTTGAGAGAGCAGAAGAGGGTGTTTTGAAATGGTTTGGGCACATGGAGAGAATGAGTGAGGAAAGATTGACCAAGAGGATATATGTGTCGGAGGTGGAGGGAACGAGGAGAAGAGGGGGACCAAATTGGAGGTGGAAAGATGGAGTGAAAAAGATTTTGTGTGATCGGGGCCTGAACATGCAGGAGGGTCAAAGGAGGGCAAGGAATAGAGTGAATTGGAGCGGTATGGTATACCGGGGTTGACGTGCTGTCAGTGGATTGAATCAGGGCATGTGAAGCGTCTGGGGTAAACCATGGAAAGCTGTGTAGGTATGTATATTTGCGTGTGTGGACGTATGTATATACATGTGTATGGGGGTGGGTTGGGCCATTTCTTTCGTCTGTTTCCTTGCGCTCCCTTGGAAACGCGGGAGACAGCGACAAAAAAAAAATATATATATATATGTATATATATATATATGTGTACAGAATGGAAAAAGGTGAGAACAATGGAAGTAAGGGGAGTGGGGGAGGAATGGGATGTATTTAGGGAATCGGTGATGGATTGCGCAAAAGATGCTTGTGGCATGAGAAGAGTGGGAGGTGGGCTGTTTAGAAAGGGTAGTGAGTGGTGGGATGAAGAAGTAAGAGTATTAGTGAAAGAGAAGAGAGAGGCATTTGGACGATTTTTGCAGGGAAAAAATGCAATTGAGTGGGAGAAGTATAAAAGAAAGAGACAGGAGGTCAAGAGAAAGGTGCAAGAGGTGAAAAAAAGGGCAAATGAGAGTTGGGGTGAGAGACTATCAGTAAGTTTTAGGGAGAATAAAAAGATGTTCTGGAAGGAGGTAAATAGGGTGCGTAAGACAAGGGAGCAAATGGGAACTTCAGTGAAGGGCGTAAATGGGGAGGTGATAACAAGTAGTGGTGATGTAAGAAGGAGATGGAATGAGTATTTTGAAGGTTTGTTGAATGTGTCTGATGACAGAGTGGCAGATATAGGGTGTTTGGGTCGAGGTGGTGTGCAAAGTGAGAGGGTTAGGGAAAATGATTTGGTAAACAGAGAAGAGGTAGTAAAAGCTTTGCGGAAGATGAAAGCCGGCAAGGCAGCAGGTTTGGATGGTATTGCAGTGGAATTTATTAAAAAAGGGGGTGACTGTATTGTTGACTGGTTGGTAAGGTTATTTAATGTATGTATGACTCATGGTGAGGTGCCTGAGGATTGGCGGAATGCGTGCATAGTGCCATTGTACAAAGGCAAAGGGGATAAGAGTGAGTGCTCAAATTACAGAGGTATAAGTTTGTTGAGTATTCCTGGTAAATTATATGGGAGGGCATTGATTGAGAGGGTGAAGGCATGTACAGAGCATCAGATTGGGGAAGAGCAGTGTGGTTTCAGAAGTGGGAGAGGATGTGTGGATCAGGTGTTTGCTTTGAAGAATGTATGTGAGAAATACTTAGAAAAGCAAATGGATTTGTATGTAGCATTTATGGATCTGGAGAAGGCATATGATAGAGTTGATAGAGATGCTCTGTGGAAGGTATTAAGAATATATGGTGTGGGAGGCAAGTTGTTAGAAGCAGTGAAAAGTTTTTATCGAGGATGTAAGGCATATGTACGTGTAGGAAGAGAGGAAAGTGATTGGTTCTCAGTGAATGTAGGTTTGCGGCAGGGGTGTGTGATGTCTCCATGGTTGTTTAATTTGTTTATGGATGGGGTTGTTAGGGAGGTAAATGCAAGAGTCTTGGAAAGAGGGGCAAGTATGAGGTCTGTTGGGGATGAGAGAGCTTGGGAAGTGAGTCAGTTGTTGTTCGCTGATGATACAGCGCTGGTGGCGGATTCATGTGAGAAACTGCAGAAGCTGGTGACGGAGTTTGGTAAAGTGTGTGGAAGAAGAAAGTTAAGAGTAAATGTGAATAAGAGCAAGGTTATTAGGTACAGTAGGGTTGAGGGTCAAGTCAATTGGGAGGTGAGTTTGAATGGAGGAAAACTGGAGGAAGTGAAGTGTTTTAGATATCTGGGAGTGGATCTGTCAGCGGATGGAACCATGGAAGCGGAAGTGGATCATAGGGTGGGGGAGGGGGCGAAAATTTTGGGAGCCTTGAAAAATGTGTGGAAGTCGAGAACATTATCCCGGAAAGCAAAAATGGGTATGTTTGAAGGAATAGTAGTTCCAACAATGTTGTATGGTTGCGAGGCGTGGGCTATGGATAGAGTTGTGCGCAGGAGGATGGATGTGCTGGAAATGAGATGTTTGAGGACAATGTGTGGTGTGAGGTGGTTTGATCGAGTAAGTAACGTAAGGGTAAGAGAGATGTGTGGAAATAAAAAGAGCGTGGTTGAGAGAGCAGAAGAGGGTGTTTTGAAATGGTTTGGGCACATGGAGAGAATGAGTGAGGAAAGATTGACCAAGAGGATATATGTGTCGGAGGTGGAGGGAACGAGGAGAAGAGGGAGACCAAATTGGAGGTGGAAAGATGGAGTGAAAAGGATTTTGTGTGATCGGGGCCTGAACATGCAGGAGGGTGAAAGGAGGGCAAGGAATAGAGTGAATTGGAGCGATGTGGTATACAGGGGTTGACGTGCTGTCAGTGGATTGAATCAAGGCATGTGAAGCGTCCGGGGTAAACCATGGAAAGCTGTGTAGGTATGTATATTTGCGTGTGTGGACGTGTGTATGTACATGTGTATGGGGAGGGTTGGGCCATTTCTTTCGTCTGTTTCCTTGCGCTACCTCGCAAACGCGGGAGACAGCAACAAAGTATAAAAAAAAAAAAAAAAAAAAAATATATATATATATATATATATATATATATATATATATATATATATATATATATATATATATATATATATATTCATAGAGAAATAGTAGAGGAAATAGAAATGGTAGAGGATGTGTGGATCAGGTGTTTGCTTTGAAGAAAGTATGCGAGAAATACTTAGAAAAGCAAATAATTTGTGTGTAGCATTTGTGGATTGGGAGAAGGCCTTTGATAGAGTTGACAGAGATCCCCTGTGGAAGGTCTTAGGAATATATGGTGTGGGGTCAAGTTGTTGGAAGCAGTGAAAAGTTTTTATCGAAGATGTAAGGCATATGTAAGTGTAGGAGGAGAGGAAAGTGATTGGTTCTCAGTGAATGTTTGTTTGCGGCAGGAGTGTATGAATTCTTCATGGTTGTTTAATATATTTATCAATGGGGTTGTTATGAATTTGATTGCAAGAGTTTTGGAAAGAGGGGCCAGTATGCGGTCTGTTTTGGATGAGAGAGCTTTGGAAGTGAGTCAGTTGTTGTTCGCTGATGATGGAGCGCTTGTGGCTGATTCGTGTGAGAAACTGCAGAAGCTGTTGACTGAGTATGGTGAAATGTGTGAAAGAAGAAAGCTGAGAGTAAATGTGAATAAGAGCAAGGTTATCAGGTACAGTAGGGTTGACGGACAAGTCATATGGGAGGTGAGTATGAATGGAGAAAAACTGTAGGAAGTGAAGGTTTTGAGATATCTGGGAGTGGATTTGGTAGCGGATGGAACCATGGAAGCGGAAGTGAAGCATACGGTGGGGATGGGGGCGAAAGTTCTGTGAGTGTTGGAGAATGTGTGGAAGTCGAGAACATTATCTCGGAAGACAAAAATATGTATGTTTGAATGAATAATGGTTCCATCAATGTTATATTGTTGCGAGGCTTGGGCTATGGATAGAGTTGTGCGGAAGAGGGTGGCTGTGCTGGAAATGAGATATTTGAGGACAATATGTGGGAAGTATTCTCTCTCTCTCTCTCTCTCTCTCTCTCTCTCTCTCTCTCTCTCTCTCTCTCTCTCTCTCTCTGTATATATATATATATATATATATATATATATATATATATATATATATATATATATATATATATATATATATATTTATATATATATATATATATATATATATATATATATATATATATATATATATACATATATATATATATATATATATATATATATATATGTATATATATATATATTATTCCCTGGGGATAGGGGAGAAAGAATACCTCCCACGTATTCCCTGCGTGTCGTAGAAGGCGACTAAAAGGGAAGGGAGCGGGGGGCTGGAAATCCTCCCCTCTCGTTTTTTTTTTTTTTAATTTTCCAAAAGAAGGAACAGAGAAGAGGTCCAGGTGAGGATAGTCCCTCAAAGGCCCAGTCCTCTGTTCTTAACGCTACCTCGCTATCGCGGGAAATAGCGAATAGTATGAAAAAAAAAAAAAAAAAAAAAATATATATATATATATATATATATATATATATATATATATATATATATATATACATATATATATATATATTATATATATATATATATATGTATATATTATCCCTGGGGATAGGCGAGAAAGAATACTTCCCACGTATTCCCTGCGTGTCGTAGAAGGCGACTAAAAGGGGAGGGAGCGGGGGACTGGAAATCATCCTCTCTCGTTTTTTTTTTAATTTTCCAAAAGAAGGAACAGAGAACGAGACCAGGTGAGGATATTCCCTCTGAGGCCCAGTCCTCTGTTCTTAACGCTACCTTGCTGACGCGGGAGATGGCGAATAGTATGAAAGAAAAATATGTATATATACATATATATATATGTATATATACATATATATATATATATATATATATATATATATATATATATATATATATATATATATATATATATATATACATACATATATATATATTTTTTTTTTTTTTTTTTTTTTATAATTTGTCGCTGTTTCCCGCGTTTGCGAGGTAGCGCAAGGAAACAGACGAAAGAAATTCCCCAACCCCCCCATACACATGTACATACACACGTCCACACACACAAATATACATACCTACACAGCTTTCCATGGTTTACCCCGGACGCTTCACATGCCTTGATTCAATCCACTGACAGCACGTCAACCCCTGTATACCACATCGCTCCAATTCACTCTATTCCTTGCCCTCCTTTCACCCTCCTGCATGTTCAGGCCCCGATCACACAAAATCTTTTTCACTCCATCTTTCCACCTCCAATTTGGTCTCCCTCTTCTCCTCGTTCCCTCCACCTCCGACACATATATCCTCTTGGTCAATCTTTCCTCACTCATTCTCTCCATGTGCCCAAACCATTTTAAAACACCCTCTTCTGCTCTCTCAACCACGCTCTTTTTATTTCCACACATCTCTCTTACCCTTACGTTACTTACTCGATCAAACCACCTCACACCACACATTGTCCTCAAACATCTCATTTCCAGCACATCCATCCTCCTGCGCACAACTCTATCCATAGCCCACGCCTCGCAACCATACAACATTGTTGGAACTACTATTCCTTCAAACATACCCATTTTTGCTTTCCGGGATAATGTTCTCGACTTCCACACATTTTTCAAGGCTCCCCAAAATTTTCGCCCCCTCCCCCACCCTATGATCCACTTCCGCTTCCATGGTTCCATCCGCTGACAGATCCACTCCCAGATATCTAAAACACTTCACTTCCTCCAGTTTTTCACCATTCAAACTCACCTCCCAATTGACTTGACCCTCAACCCTACTGTACCTAATAACCTTGCTCTTATTCACATTTACTCTTAACTTTCTTCTTCCACACACTTTACCAAACTCCGTCACCAGCTTCTGCAGTTTCTCACATGAATCCGCCACCAACGCTGTATCATCAGCGAACAACAACTGACTCACTTCCCAAGCTCTCTCATCCCCAACAGACTTCATACTTGCCCCTCTTTCCAATGTATATATATTCTATATATATTCTATTTGTTTTGTCGTTGTCTCCCGCGTAGGCGAGGTAGGGCAAGGAAACAGACGAAAGAAATGGCCCAACCCAACCACATACACATATATATAAATACAAGTCCACAGACGCAAATATGCATACCTATACATCTCAAAGTATACATATATATACACACACCGACATATACATATATACACATGTACATAATTCATACTGTCTTCCTTTATTCATTCCCATTGCCACCCTACCACACATGGAATAGCAACCCCCTCCCCCATCATGTCCTCGAGATAGCGCTAAGAAAAGACAACAAAGGTCACATTCATTCATACTCAGTCTCTAGCTGTCATGTAATAATGCACCGAAACCACAGCTCCCTTTCAACGTCCAGGCCCCAAAAAACTTTCCATGATTCTCCCCAGACGCTTCACATGCCCTGGTTCAATCCATTGAGAACACGTCGACACCGGTTTACCACATCGTTCCAGTTCACTTTATTCCTTGCACGACTTTCACCCTCCTGCATGTCTAGGCCCCGATCACTCAAAGTCTTTTTCACTAAATCTTTCTACCTCCAATTTGGTCTCCCACTTCTCCTTGTTCCCTCCACCTCTGACATGTATATACTCTTGGGCAATCTTTCCTCACTCATCCTCTCCATGTGACTAAACCATTTCAAAACACCCTCTTCTGCTCTCTCAGCCACACTCATTTCATTACCACACACACACATATATATATATATATATATATATATATATATATATATATATATATATATATATATATATATATATATATATATATATATATATATATAAATAAATATATATATCTTCACTGCTTCTAAGAACTTGCTTCCCACACCATATATTCTTAATACCTTCCACAGAGCATCTCTATCAACTCTATCATATGCCTTCTCCAGATCCATAAATGCTACATACAAATCCATTTGCTTTTCTAAGTATTTCTCACATACATTCTTCAGAGCAAACACCTGATCCACACACCCTCTACCACTTCTGAATCCACACAGCTCTTCTCCAATCTGATGCTCTGTACATGCCTTCACCCTCTCAATCAATACCCTCCCATATAATTTACCAGGAATACTCAACAAACTTATACCTCTGAAATTTGAGCACTCACTCTTATCCCCTTTGCCTTTGTAAAATGGCACTATGCACGCATTCCGCCAATCCTCAGGCACCTCACCATGAGTCATACATACATTAAATAACCTTACAAGCCAGTCAGTAATACAGTCACCCCCTTTTTTAATAAATTCCACTGCAATACCATCCAAACCTGCTGCCTTGCCGGCTTTCATCTTCCGCAAAGCTTTTACTACCTCTTCTCTGTTTACCAAATCATTTTCTCTAACCCTCTCACTTTGCACACCACCTCGACCAAAACACCCTATATCTGCCACTCTATCATCAAACACATTCAACAAACCTTCAAAATACTCACTCCATCTCCTTCTCGCATCACCACTACTTGTTATCACCTCCCCTTTTGCGCCCTTCACTGAAGTTCCCATTTGCTCCCTTGTCTTACGCACTTTATTTACCTCCTTCCAGAACATCTTTTTATTCTCCCTAAAATTTAATGATAATCTCTCACCCCAACTCTCATTTGCCCTCTTTTTCACCTCTTGCACCTTTCTCTTGACCTCCTGTCTCTTTCTTTCATACATCTCCCACTCAATTGCATTTTTTCCCTGCAAAAATCGTCCAAATGCCTCTCTCTTCTCTTTCACTAATACTCTTACTTCTTCATCCCACCACTCACTACCCTTTCTAATCAACCCACCTCCCACTTTTATCATGCCACAAGCATCTTTTGCGCAATCCATCACTGATTCCCTAAATTCATCCCATTCCTCCCACACTCACCTTACTTCCATTGTTCTCACCTTTTTCCATTCTGTACTCAGTCTCTCCTGGTACTTCTCACACAAGTCTCCTTCCCAAGCTCACTTACTCTCACCACCCTCTTCACCCCAACATTCACTCTTCTTTTCTGAGAACCCACACAAATCTTCTTATCGAGGATGTAAGGCATGTGTACGTGTAGGAAGAGAGGAAAGTGATTGGTTCTCAGTGAATGTAATTTTGCGGCAGGGGTTTGTGATGTCTCCATGGTTGTTTAATTTGTTTATGAATGGGGTTGTTAGGGAGGAGAATGCAAGAGTTTTGGAAAGAGGGGCAAGTATGAAGTGTGTTGGAGATGAGAGAGCTTGGGAAGTGAGTCAGTTGTTGTTCGCTGATGATACAGCGCTGGTGGCTGATTCATGTGAGAAACTGAAGAAGCTGGTAACTGAGTTTGGTAAAGTGTGTGAAAGAAGAAAGTTAAGAGTAAATGTGAATAAGAGCAAGGTTATTAGGTACAGTAGGGTTTAGGGTCAAGTCAATTGGGAGGTTAGTTTGAATGGAGAAAAACTGGAGGAAGTAAGTGTTTTAGATATCTGGGAGTGGATCTGGCAGCGGATGGAACCATGGAAGCGGAAGTGTATCATAGGGTGGGGGAGGGGGCGAGACTCCTGAGAGCCTTGAAGAATGTGTGGAAGTCGAGAACATTATCTCGGAAAGCAAAAATGGGTATGTTTGAAGGAATAGTGGTTCCAACAATGTTGTATGGTTGCGAGGCGTGGGCTATGGATAGAGTTGTGCGCAGGACGGTGAATGTGCTGGAAATGAGATGTTTGAGGACAATGTTTGGTGTGAGGTGGTTTGATCGAGTAAGTAATGTAAGGGTAAGAGAGATGTGTGGAAATAAAAAGAGCGTGGTTGAGAGAGCAGAAGAGGGTGTTTTGAAATGGTTTGGGCACATGGAGAGAATGAGTGAGGAAAGATTGACCAAGACGATATATGTGTCGGAGGTGGAGGGAACGAGAAGTGGGAGACCAAATTCGAGGTGGAAAGATGGAGTGAAGAAGATTTTGAGTGATCGGTGCCTGAACATGCAGAAGGGTGAAAGGAGGGCAAGGAATAGAGTGAGTTGGATCGATGTGGTATATAGGGGGTTGACGTGCAGTCAGTGGATTGAATCAGGGGATGTGAAGAGTCTGGGGTAAACCATGTAAAGTTGTGTGGGGCCTGGATGTGGAAAGGGAGCTGTGGTTTGCGTAGCAGCTAGAGACTGAGTGTGAACGAATGGGGCCTTTGTTGTCTTTTCCTAGTGCTACCTCGCACACATGAGGGGGGAGGGGGATGGTATTCCATGTGTGGCGAGGTGGCGATGGGAGTGAATGGGGGCAGACAGTGTGAATTGTGTGCATGGGTATATATGTATGTGTCTGTGTATGTATATATATGTGTACATTGATGTGTATTGGTATGTATATTTGCGTGTGTGGACGTGTGTGTGTATACATTGTGTATGGGGGTTGGTTGGGCCATTTCTTTCGTCTGTTTCCTTGCGCTACCTCGCAAACGCGGGAGACAGCGACAAAGCAAAATAATAAATAAAAACAAGAAAAAATATATATATATATATATATATATATATATATATATATATATATATATATATATATATATATATATAAATATATATATATATATGTATATATATATATATATATATATATATATATATATATATATATATATATATATATATATTTTTTTTTTTGCTTTGTCGCTGTCTCCCGCGTTTGCGAGGTAGCGCAAGGAAACAGACGAAAGAATTGGCCCAACCCACCCCCATACACATGTATATACATACGTCCACAAACGCAAATATACACACCTACACAGCTTTCCATGGTTTACCCCAGACGCTTCACATGCCCTGATTCAATCAATTGACAGCACCTCAACCCCGGTATACCACATCGCTCCAATTCACTCTATTCCTTGCCCTCCTTTGACCCTCCTGCATGTTCAGGCCCCAATCACACAAAATCTTTTTCACTCCATCTTTCCACCTCCAATTTGGTCTCCCACTTCTCCTCGTTCCCTCCACCTCCGACACATATATCCTCTTGGTCAATCTTTCCTCACTCATTCTCTCCATGTGCCCAAACCATTTCAAAACACCCTCTTCTGCACTCTCAACAACGCTCTTTTTATTTCCACACATCTCTCTTACCCTTACGTTACTTACTCGATCAAACCACCTCACACCACACATTGCCCTCAAACATTTTATTTCCAGCACATCCATCCTCCTGCGAACAACTCTATCCATAGCCCACGCCTCGGAACCATACAACATTGTTGGAACCACTATTCCTTCAAACATACCCATTTTTGCTTTCCTGGATATTCTTCTCAACGTCCACACATTCTTCAAGGCTCACAGGATTTTCGCCCCCTCCCCCACCCTATGATCCACTTCCGCTTCCATGGTTCCATCCGCTGACAGATCCACTCCCAGATATCTAAAACACTTTACTTCCTCCAGTTTTTCTCCATTCAAACTTACCTCCCAATTGACTTGACCCTCAACCCTACTGTACCTAATAACCATGCTCTTATTCACATTTACTCTTAACTTTCTTCCTTCACATACTTTACCAAACTCAGTCACCAGCTTCTGCAGTTTCTCATATGAATCGGCCACCAGCGATATATCATCAGCGAACAACAACTGACTCACTTCCCAAGCTCTCTCATCCACAACAGACTTCATACTTGCCCCTCTTTAAAAAAACTCTTGCATTCACCTCCCTAACAACCCCATCCATAAACAAATTAAACAACAATGGAGACATCACACACCCCTGCCGCAAACCTACATTCACTGAGAAACAATTACTTTCCTCTCTTCCTACACGTACACATGCCTTACATCCTCGATAAAAACTTTTCACTGCTTCTAACAACTTGCCTTCCACACCATATATTCGTAATACCTTCCACAGAGCATCTCTATCAACTCTATCATATGCCTTCTCCAGATCCATAAACGCTACATACAAATCCATTTGCTTTTCTAAGTATTTCTCACATACATTCTTCAAAGCAAACACCTGATCCACACACCCTCTACCACTTCTGAAACCACACTGCTCTTCCCCAATCTGATGCTCTGTACATGCCTTCACCCTCTCAATCAATACCCTCCCATATATTTTACCAGGAATACTCAACAAACTTATACCTCTATAATTTGAGCACTCACTCTTATCCCCTTTGCCTTTGTACAATGTCACTATGCACGCATTCCGCCAATCCTCAGGCACCTCACCATGAGTCATACATACATCAAATAACCTTACCAACCAGTCAATGATACAGTCACCCCCTTTTTTAATAGATTCCACTGCAATACCATCCAAACCTGCTGCCTTGCCGGCTTTCATCTTCCGCAAAGCTTTTACTACCTCTTCTCTGTTTACCAAATCATTTTCCCTAACCCTCTCACTTTGCACACCACCTCGACCAAAACACCCTATATCTGCCACTCTATCATCAAACACATTCAACAAACCTTCAAAATACTCACTCCATCTCCTTCTCACATCACCACTACTTGTTATCACCTCCCCATTTGCGCCCTTCACTGAAGTTCCCATTTGCTCCCTTTTCTTACGCACTTTATTTACCTCCTTCCAGAACATCTTTTCATTCTCCCTAAAATTTAATAATACTCTCTCACCCCAACTCTCATTTGCCCTCTTTTTCACCTCTTGCACCTTTCTCTTGACCTCCTGTTTCTTTCTTTTATACATCTCCCACTCAATTGCATTTTTTCCCTGCAAAAATCGTCCAAATGTCCCTCCCTTCTCTTTCACTAATAATCTTACTTCTTCATCCCACCACTAACTACCCTTTCTAATTAACCCACCTCCCACTCTTCTCATGCCACAAGCATCTTTTGTGCAATCCATCACTGATTGCCTAAATACATCCCAATCCTCCCCCACTCCCCTTACTTCCATTGTTCTCACCTTTTTCCATTCTGTACTCAGTCTCTCCTGGTACTTCCTCACACAAGTCTCCTTCCCAAGCTCACTTATTCTCACCACCCTCTGCACCCCAACATTCACTCTTCTTTTCTGAAAACCCATACAAATCTTCACCTTAGCCTCCACAAGATAATGATCAGACATCCCTCCAGTTGCACCTCTCAGCACATTAACAACCAAAAGTCTCTCTTTCGCGCGCCTGTCAATTAACACGTAATCCAATAACGCTCTCTGACCATCTCTCCTAGTTACATACGTATACTTATGTATATCTCGCTTGTTAAATCAGGTATTCCCAATCACCAGTCCTTTTTCAGCACACAAATCTACAAGCTCTTCACCATTTCCATTTACAACACTGAACACCCCATGTATACCAATTATTCCCTCAACTGCCACATTACTCGCCTTTATATATATATATATATATATATATATATATATATATATATATATATATATATATATATATATATATATATATATATATATACATATATATCCATATGTATGGTTGCGAGGCGTGGGCTATGGATAGAGTTGTGCGCAGGAGGATGGATGTGCTGGAAATGAGATGTTTGAGGACAATGTGTGTTGTGAGGTGGTTTGATCGAGTGAGTAACGTAAGGGTAAGAGAGATGTGTGGAAATAAAAAGAGCGTGGTTGAGAGAGCAGAAGAGGCTGTTTTGAAGTGGTTTGGGCACATGGAGAGAATGAGTGAGGAAAGATTGACCAAGAGGATATATGTGTCGGAGGTGGAGGGAACGAGGAGAAGAGGGAGACCAAATTGGAGGTGGAAAGATGGAGTGAAAAAGATTTTGTGTGATCGGGGCCTGAACATGCAGGTGGGTGAAAGGAGGGCAAGGAATAGAGTGAATTGGAGCGATGTGGTATACCGGGGTTGACGTGCTGTCAGTGGATTGAATCAAGGCATGTGAAGCGTCTGGGGTAAACCATGGAAAGGTGTGTAGGTATGTATATTTGCGTGTGTGGACGTATGTATATACATGTGTATGGGGGGGGGGGGGGTTGGGCCATTTCTTTCGCCTGTTTCCTTGCGCTACCTCGCAAACGCGGGAGACAGCGACAAAGTATAAAAAAAAAAAAAAAAAAAATATATATATATGTATATATATATGTATATATATATATATATATATATATATATATATATATATATATATATATATATATATATATATATATATATACACACACACACACCAACTAGGGTTATAATACAGCTCGAGTACCTAAATTACTCCCTTTTTTATTATCCTAACGGAAGGTGTTGTACATGAGCGTGGCTGAAGCAGGTGTCTGGAGACTTGTATGATTATATGCACAGCGTAGAAGGCAGTGCGGCAACATGCGTGTAGGCTAAAGGCTTCAGGTTTAGATCTCTTATTCCGTAATAGCTGATTAGTTATTACCTTATAATTGGTCAATCATCACCTCATAACCGGTCATTCATCAACTTTATAATTACGCAGTACAATGGCATCCACTCTGTCTATCGGCTGTATGATCTTACATATCAGTCTTTAACCTATTAGTCTGAGCTCTTTGACAATTACCTAAAAACAAAAAATAGACCACTGGTCTGTACAAAGGAATAATTAATGTCTAGTTTGGTATGGGACTAGTATGAAAACTGAAAGATTATGCTTCGTCATATCTTAGTTCTTAAGGTTGCACGGATAAAAGAAACCAAGATTTGGATGATGGCTTAAGACACAATATTATTATGCGTACACCAAAAGTGAATGAAAGTAGCCGAGGAACCTGTCCAACAATGCATTTTGTAACGACAGCCGAGGTAGTTCTCCACGTAATAGACCATGATAAAATGACTGAATGTTAATGAATAGTATATTGAATTTAGGCAATCATTCGGCTGAAAATACACACCTGAAATATTACAGATATCATTAGTACCTAGCTAACGTTCAGAGCTTGAGGTCAAGATAGATCTGATATTTCCATGCTTTGAACAAGCACATGAAAGTACATGTACAAATGTAAAACTTAAAGGAAGTTGTATGGAGTAAGTGCTATGACTTATGCATTATTATCATTAGTTAAACATAAGTGTTGAATAATCAAACGTTGATTGAGTTACAGTAATATGATTATTAACATGTACTGATGCTTGTGATAATTGTTTTTGTATGCTTCCTCAACAAACGATTAAGTTTGTAGTCTTAATCATGCAGCCCTTATTTCTACGTACGTCTCACAGTTTTCTTTTAACTCGCAAAATCTATATGAAAACACCAATTATTATTGCCTTCTTCCAGTAATATAACATCTAAAACATACTTTTTAATTTCTGAAATGAGAATCAGAGCTTGAAATCAGGCTTAGCCATTTTTGTTTTTCACATCTCAAGGAATTCAATCAGTTTATTCTGTCTTTTCCGTCTTGTATTTCCTGCGTATTTCACACACAGTTAGTAAAACAGAATTAAACTGACCTTCATGATCCTGGCACTGGAGACACCACGCCTAGTAAATCTGTTCTTGATAATATAATCAGTGTAACTACGGGGTAGAAGGATTACTGTTCTGCCCTGCAGAAGTGGTGGAAATAGTTTCTCCAGGTCGTCGTAATATCTGTAGACTTCCGTCAGTCTCTGGAAAAACATAAAGTCTGTCAACTGAACTCTTACTCGGTTACTTTGCATGATCCCTATCTTGTCATCGCTAAGACTAGTATACACGTTTAGGCATATGCAAAAATATACACACAAAAAGAAATGCACAACGCACAAACATATGGCTGTTAGTGATGAACATTATCGAACACGAGTCAGCACCGGCCTGCTCATGTATGAGTTTCCATTGGCTAGAATCGTAGGCACGGTAATCAGCCCACACCCAGCCCGTGTTCAAACTCCCCTCCGGACCAGTCAATAGATAGACTCCTAGTTAGGCTGACGTGAATGTGTGTGTGTGTGTGTGTGCGTGTGTATTATCTATAATTACTATCTGTGCATCACGGAGATATTTCATTTGTTACATCGTCACTAAACATCATATATGAATATATAAATATTTATATTATTCTATTATACTTTGTCGCTGTCTCCCGCGTTAGCGAGGTAGACCAAGGAAACAGACGAAAGAATGGCTCAACCCACCCACATACACATGTATATACATACACGTCCACACACGCACATATACATACATATATATATATATATATATATATATATATATATATATATATATATATATATATATATATATATATATATATATATATATATGTATATCCCTGGGGACAGAGGAGAAACAAAACTTCCCACGTATTCCCTGCGTGTCGTAGAAGGCGACAAAAAGGGAAGGGAGCGGGGGGCTGGAAATCCTCCCCTCTCGTTTTTTTAGTTTTCCAAAAGAAGGAACAGAGAAGGGGACCAGGTGAGGATATTCCCTCCGAGGCCCAGTCCTCTGTTCTTAACGCTGCCTCGCTATCGCGGGAAATGGCGAATAGCATGAAAAAAAAAAAGAAAATATATATATATATATATATATATATATATATATATATATATATATATATATATATATATATTATTTCTATCTTTTATACTTTATTATCCTTTGTCGCTGTCTCCCGCGTTAGCTAGGTAGCGCAAAGAAACAGACGAAAGAATGGCCCAACCCACCCACATACACATGTATATACATACACTTTCAGACACGCATATGTACATACCTATACATCTCAACGTATACATATATATACACACAGACATATACACATGTACATAATTCATACAGTCTGCCCTGATTCATTCCCGTTGCCACCCCGCCACACATGAAATGACAACCCGCTCCCTCCGCATGTGCGGGAGGTAGCGCTAGGAAAAGACAACAAAGGCGAAATTTGTTCACACTCAGTCTCGAGCTGTCATGTATAATGCACTGAAACCAGAACTCCCTTTCCACATTCAGGCCCCACGAAACTTTCCATGGTATACTGCTTCTAACAACTTGCCTCCCACACCATATGTTCTTAATACCTTCCACAGAGCATTTCTATCAACTCTATCATATGCCTTCTCTAGATCCATAAATGCTACATACAAATTTCATTTGCTTTTCTAAGTATTTTTCACATTCGTTTTTCAAAGCAAACACCTGATCCACACATCCTCTACCACATCTGAAACCACACCGCTCTTCCCTAATCTGATGCTCTGTACATGCCTTCACCCTCTCAATCAATACCCTCCCATAAAATTAACCAGGAATACTCAACAAACTTATACCCCTTTAATTTGAGCACTCACCTTTGTCCCCTTTGCCTTTCTACAATGGCACTATGCAAGCATTCCGCCAATCCTCAGGCACCTCACTATGATTCATGCGTATATTAATTTACCTTACAAACCAGTCAACAATACAGTCAACCCCTTTTTTAATATATTCCACTGCAATGCCATCCAAACCGCTGCCTTGCCGGCTTTCATCTTCCTCAAAGCTTTTACTACCTCTTCTCAGTTTACCAAATCATTTTCCCTAACCCACTCACTTTGCACACCTTTTCGACCAAAACACCCTATATCTGCCACTCTATCATCAAACACATTCAACAAACTTTCAAAATACTCACTCCATCTTCTTCTCACATCACCACTACTTGATATCACCTCCCGATTAACAGCCTTCACTGAAGTTCCCATTTGTTCTCTTGTCTTACGCACTTTATTTACCTCCTTCCAAAACATCTTTTTGTTCTTCCTAAAATTTAATGATAGTCTCTCACCCCAACTCTCATTTTCCCTCTTTTTCACCTCTTGCACCTTTCTCTTGACCTGCTTCTTTCTTTTATACATCTCCCACTTATTTGCATCATTTCCCTGTAAAAATCGTCCAAATGCCTCTCTCTTCTCTTTCACTAATAATCTTACTTCTTCATCCCACCACTCTCCACCCTTTCTAATTTGCCCTCCTACCACGCTTCTCATACCACAAGCATCTTTTGCGGAAGCCATCTCTGCTTCCCTAAATACATCCCATTCCTCGCCCACTCCCCGTACCTCCTTTGTTTTCACCATTTTCCATTCTTTCCTCAGTCTCTCCTGGTGCCTCCTCACATAAGTTTGCTTCCAAGTTCACTTACTCTCACCACTCTCTTCACCCCAACATTCTCCCTTCTTTTCTGAAACCCTCTACAAATCTTCAACTTCGCCTCCACAAGATAATGATCAGACATCCCTCTAGTTGCATCTCTCAGCACGTTAACATCGAAAAGTCTCTTTCGCGTGCCTATCAATTCACACGTAACCCAGTAACGTTCTCTGATCATCTCTCCTACTTACATACGTATATTTCTGTATCTCGCTTTTTAGACCAGGTATTCCCAATCACCAGTCCTTTTTAAGCACATAAATCTACAAGTTTTTCACCATTTCCATTTACAACACTAAATACCACATGTATACCAATCATTTCCTCAACTGCCACGTTACCTTTGCATTCAAATCACCCATCACTATAACCCGATCTTGTGCATCAAAACCACAGACACACTCATTCAGCTGCTCTCAAAACACTTGCCTCTCATGATCTTTCTTCTCGTGCCCAGGTGCATATGCACCAATGATAACCCATCTCTCTCCATCAACTTTCAGTTTTACCCATATCAATCTAGAATTTACTTTCTTACACTCTATCACATACTAGCACAACTCCTGTTTTAGGAGTAGAGCTACTCCCTCCCTTTCTCTTGTCTTCTCACTGACCCCTGAATTTACTCCGAAGTTTTTCCCAAACCACTCTTCCACTTTACCCTTGAGCTTCATTTCACTCAGAGCCAGAACATCCAGGTTCCTTTCGTCAAAAATACTACCTATCTCTCCTTTTTTCTCGTCATGTTTATAAATATATATATATATATATATATATATATATATATATATATATATATATATATATATATATATATATATATATATATATATATATTTGTATGTATATAATTTATATTTGTTTATATTTATATATCTGTGTATGTATATGTATGTATAAGTTGAAATATACTTATACATACCTATACATTACAACATATACACACATAAGCATTCACACACACACACACACACACACACACACACACACACATATATATATATATATATATATATATATATATATATATATATATATGTGTGATGTCTCCATGGTTGTTTAATTTGTTTATGGATGGGGTTGTTAGGGAGGTGAATGCAAGAGTTTTGGAAAGAGGGGCAAGTATGAAGTCTGTTGGGGATGAGAGAGCTTGGGAAGTGAGTCAGTTGTTCGCTGATGATACAGCGCTGGTGGCTGATTCATATGAGAAACTGCAGAAGCTGGTGACTGAGTTTGGTAAAGTGTGTGAAAGAAGAAAGTTAAGAGTAAATGTGAATAAGAGCAAGGTAATTAGGTACAGTAGGGTTGAGGGTCAAGACAATTGGGAGGTAAGTTTGAATGGAGAAAAACTGGAGGAAGTAAAGTGTTTTAGATATCTGGGAGTGGATCTGGCAGCGGATGGAACGATGGAAGCGGAAGTGGATCATAGGGTGGGGGAGGGGGTGAAAATCCTGGGAGCCTTGAAGAATGTGTGGAAGTCGAGAACATTATCCCGAAATGCAAAAATGGGTATGTTTGAAGGAATAGTGGTTCCAACAATGTTGTATGGTTGCGAGGCGTGGGCTATGGATAGAGTTGTGCGCATGAAGATGGATGTGCTGGAAATGAGATGTTTGAGGACAATGTGTGGTGTGAGGTGGTTTGATCGAGTAAGTAACGTAAGGGTAAGAGAGATGTGTGGAAATAAAAAGAGCGTGGTTGAGAGAGCAGAAGAGGGTGTTTTGAAATGGTTTGGGCACATGGAGAGAATGAGTGAGGAAAGATTGACCAAGAGGATATATGTGTCAGAGGTGGAGGGAACGAGAAGTGGGAGACAAAATTGGAGGTGGAAAGATGGAGTGAAGAAGATTTTGTGTGATCGGGGCCTGAACATGCAGGAGGGTGAAAGGAGGGCTAGGAATAGAGTGAATTGGATCGATGTGGAATACCGGGGTTGACGTGCTGTCAGTGGATTGAATCAGGGCATGTGAAGCGTCTGGGGTAAACCATGGAAAGCTGTGTAGGTATGTATATTTGCGTGTGTGGACGTATGTATATACATGTGTATGGGGGTGTGTTGGGCCATTTCTTTCGTCTGTTTCCTTGCGCTACCTCGCAAACGCGGGAGACAGCGAAAAAGTCAAAAAAAAAAAAAAAAATTATATATATATATATATATATATATATATATATATATATATATATATATATTTTTTTTTTTTTTCTTTTTTAAACTATTCGCCATTTCCCGCGTTAGCGAGGTAGCGTTAAGAACAGAGAACTGGGCCACTGAGGGAATATCCTCACCTGGCCCCCTTCTCTGTTCCTTCTTTTGGAAAATTAAAAAAAAAAAAAAATTGAGAGGGGAGGATTTCCAGCCCCCCGCTCCCTCCCCTTTTAGTCGCCTTCTACGACACGCAGGGAATACGTGGGAAGTATTCTTTCTCCCCTATCCCCAGGGATAATATATATATATATATATATATATATATATATATATATATATATATATATATATATATATATATATATATATATATATATGTTGTTTAATTTGTTTATGGATGGGGTTGTTAGGGAGGTGAATGCAAGAGTTTCGGAAAGAGGGGCAAGTATGAAGTCTGTTGGGGATGAGAGAGCTTGGGAAGTGAGTCATTTGTTGTTCGCTGATGATACAACGCTGGTGGTTGATTCATGTGAGAAACTGCAGAAGCTGGTGACTGAGTTTGGTAAAGTGTGTGAAAGAAGAAAGTTAAGAGTAAAAGTGAATAAGAGCAAGGTTATTAGGTACAGTAGGGTTGAAGGTCAAGTCAACTGGGAGGTAAGTTTGAATGGAGAAAAACTGCAGGAAGTAAAGTGTTTTAGATATCTGGGAGTGGATCTGGCAGGGGATGCAACCATGGAAGCGGAAGTGGATCATAGGGTGGGGGAGCCGGCGAAAATTCTGGGAGCCTTGAAGAATGTTTGGAAGTCGAGATCATTATCTCGGAAAGCAAAAATGTGTATGTTTGAAGGAATAGTGGTTCCAACAATGTTGTATGGTTCCGAGGCGTGGGCTATGGATAGAGTTGTGCGCAGGAGGATGGATATGCTGGAAATGAGATGTTTGAGGACAATGTGTGGTGTGAGATGGTTTGATCGAGTAAGTAACTTAAGGGTAAGAGAGGTGTGGAAATAAAAAGAGCGTGGTTGAGAGAGCAGAAGAGGGTGTTTTGAAACGATTTGGGTACATGGAGAGATTGAGTGAGAAAAGATTGACTAAGAGGATATATGTGTCGGAGGTGGAGGGAACGAGAAGTGGGAGACCAAATTGGAGGTGGAAAGATGGAGTGAAAAAGATTTTTTGTGATCGGGGCCTGAACATGCAAGAGGGTGAAAGGAGGGCAAGGAATATAGTGAATTGGATCGATGTGGTATACCGGGGTTGACGTGCTATCAGTGGATTGAATCAGGGCATGTGAAGCGTCTGGGGTAAACCATGGAAAGCTGTGTAGGTATGTATATTTGCGTGTGTGGACGTATGTATATACATGTGTATGGGGGTGGGTTGGGCCATTTCTTTCGTCTGTTTCCTTGCGCTACCTCGTAAACGCGGGAGACAGCGACAAAGCAAAAAAAAAAAAAAATATATATATATGTATATATATATATATATATATATATATATATATATATATATATATATATATATATATATATATATATATATATATATATATATATATATATATATATATTTTTATTTATATTTATTTATTTTCCTTTTTCGCTGTCTCCCGCGTTAGCGAGGTAGCGGAAGGAAACAGACGAAGGAATGTCCAAAGCCATCCACATCCACATGTATATACATACACGTCCACACACGTAAATATATATCCCTTTACATCTCAACGTTTATTCATTATCTATTTTGCTTTGTCGCTGTCTCCCGCGTTAGCGAGGTAGCGCAAAGAAACAGACTTAAGAATGGCCCAACCCATCCACATACACATGTATGTACATACACGTCCATACACGCAAATATACATACTTATACATCTCAATGTACACATATATATACACAGAAAGACATATACGTATATACACATGTATATAATTCATACTGTATCGCTTTATTTATTCCCATCGCCACCTCGCCATACATGGAATAACAACCCCCTCCCCCCTCATGTTTGCGAGGTAGCGCTAGGAATAGACAACAAAGGCCCAATTTTTTAACATTCTTTCTCAAGCTGTCATGTAATAATGCACCGTAACCACAGCTCAGTTTCCACATCCAGGCCCCACAGAACTTTCCATGGTTTACCCGAGACGCTTCACATACCCTGGTTCAATCCATTGACAGCACGTCGACCCCGGTGTATAACATCGTTCTAATTCACTCTATTTCTTGCACGCCTTTCACCCTCCTGCATGTTGAGGCCCCGATCACTCAAAATCTTTTTCACTCCATCTTTCCACCTCCAGTTTGGTGTCCCACTTCTCCTCGTTCCCTCCACCTCTAATACATATATCCTCTTGGTTAATCTTTCTTCACTCATTTTCTCCATGTGACTAAACAATTTCAAAACACCCTCTTCTGCTCTCTCAACCATACTCATTTTATTTCCATACATCTCTCTTACCCTTACATTGCTTACTCGATCAAACCACCTCACACCACATATTGTCCTCAAACATCTCATTTCCAGCACATCCACCCTTCTGCGCACACCTCAATCCATAGCCCACGCCTCGCAGCCATACAACATTGGTGTAACCACTATTCCTTCAAACATACCCATTTTTGCTTTCCGAGTTTCCGAGATAATGTTCTCGACTACCAAACATTTTTCAGTGCTCCCAGAATTTTCGCCCGCTACCCCACCCTATGATTCACTTCCGCTTCCATGGTTCCATTCGCTGCCAGATCCACTCCTAGATATCTAAAACACTTTACTTACTCCAGTTTTTCTCCATTCAAACTTACCTCTCAATTGACTTGACCCTCAACCCTACTGTACCTAATAACCTTGCTCTTTTTAACATTTCCTCTTAACTTTCTTCTTTCACACACTTTACCAAATCAGTCACCAGCTTTTCCAGTTTCTCATATGAATCAACCACCAGCGCTGTATCGTCAGCGAACAAGAACTGACTCACTTCCCAAGCTCTCTCATCCAAAACTCTTGAATTCACCTCCCTAACAACCCCATCCATAAACAAATGAAACAACCATGGAGACATCACACACCTCTCCACAAACCTACATTCACTGAGAACCAATCACTTTCCTCTCTTGCTACACGTACACATGCCTTACATCCTCGATAAGAACTTTTCACTGCTTCTAACAACTTGCCTCCTACACCATATATTCTTAATATCTTCCATAGAGCATCTCTATCAACTCTATCATATGCCTTTTCCAGATCCATAAATGCTACATACAAATCCATTTGCTTTTCTAAGTATTTCTCTCATACATTCTTCAAAGCAAACACCTGATCCACACATCCTCTACCACTTCTGAAACCACACTGCTTTTCCCCAATCTCATGCTCTGTAAATGCCTTTACCCTCTCAATCAATACCCTCCCATACAATTTACCAGGAATACTCAACAAACTTATACCTCTGTAGTTTGAGCACTCACTCTTATCACCTTTTTCCTCTGTACAATGGCACTATGCAAGCATTCCGCCAATCCTCAGGCAACTCACCACGAATGATACATACATTAAATAACCTTACAAACTAATCAACAATACAGTCACCCCCTTTTTAAGAGATTCCACGGCAATACCATCCAAACCAGCTACCTTGCCGGCTGTCATCTTCCGCAAAGCTTTTAGTACCTCTTCTCTGTTTACCAAATCATTCTCCCTAACCTTCTCATTTTGAACGCCACCTCGACTACAACACCCTATATCTGCCACTCTATCATCAAACGCATTCAACAAACCTTCAAAATACTCACTCATCTCCTTCTCACATCGTCACTATTTGTTATCACCTCCCCATTAGCCCCCTTCACTGAAGTTCCCATTTGCTCACTTGTCTTACGCAATTTATTTACCTCCTTCCAAAACGTCTTTTTATTCCACCTAAAATTTAATGATACTCTCTCACCCCAACTATTATTTGCCCTCTTTTTCACGTCCCGCACCTTTCTCTTGACCTCCTGCCGCTTTCTTTCATAAATCTCCTACTCATTTGCATTTTTTCCCTGCAAAAATCGTCCAAATGCCTCTCTCTTTTCTTTCACTAATAATCTTACGTCTTCATTCCACCACTCACTACCCTTTTTTATCAACCCACCTCCCTCGCTTCTCATGCCACAAGCTTCTTTTGCGCAAGCCATCAATACTTCCCTAAATACATCCCATTCCTCCCCCACTCCCCTTACATCCTTTGTTCTCACCTTTTTCCATTCTGTGCCCAGTTTTTCCTCGTACTTCCTCACACAAGACTCCTTCCCAAGCTCACTTACTCTCACCTTTCTCTTCACCCAAACATTCTCTCTTCTTTTCTGAAAACCCCTACAAATATTCACCTTTGCGTCCACAAGATAATGATCAGACATCCCTCCAGTTGCACCTCTCAGCACATTAACATCCAAATGTCTCTCTTTCGCCCGCCTATCAATTAACACGTAATCCAATAACGCTCTCTGGCCATCACTCCTACTTACATACGTATACTTATGTATATCTCGCTTTTTGAACCAGGTATTGCCAGTCATCAGTCCTTTTTCAGCACATAAATCTACAAGCTCTTCACCATTTCCATTTACAACACTGAACAACCCATGTATACCAATTATTCCCTCATCTGCCACATTACTCACCTTTGCATTCAAATCACCCATCACTATAACCCAATCTTGTGCATCAAAACCACTAACACACTCATTCAGCTGCTCTCAAAACACTTGCCTCTCATGATCTTTCTTCTCATGCCCAGGTGTATATGCGCCAATTATAACCTATTTCTCTTCATCAACTTTCAGTTTTACCTATATCAATCTAGAATTTACTTTCTTACACTCTATCAAATAGTCCCACAACTCCTGTTTCAGGAGTACTGCTACTTCTTCCCTTGCTCTTGTCCTCTCACTAACTCCTGACCTTACTCCCAAGACATTCCAAAACCACTCTTCCCCTCTACCGTTGAGCTTTGTTTCACTCAGAGCCAAAGCATCCAGGTTCCTTTCCTCAAGTATACTACCTATCTCTCCCTTTTTCTCATCTTGGTTACATCCACACACATTTAGACACCCCAATCTAAGCCTTCGAGGAGGATGAGCACCCCCCGCGTGAGTCTTTCTTCTGTTTCCCCTTTTAAAAAGTCAAAATACAAGTAGGGGAGGGATTCTGGCCCCCGCTCCCGTCCCCTTTAGTCGCCTTTTACGACACGTGAGGAATGCGTGGGAAGTATTCTTTCTCCCGTATCTCGAGGGATAATATATATATATATATATATATATATATATATATATGTATATATATATATATATATATATATATATATATATATATATATATATATATATATATATATATATATATATATATATATATATATATATATACGCATATATATATATATATATATATATATATATATATATATATATATATATATATATATATATATATATATATATATATATATATATATATATATATATATATATATATATATATATATATATATATATATATATATATATATATATATATATATATATATATGCATATATATATATATATATATATATATATATATATATATATATGCATATATATATATATATATATATATATATATATATATATATATATATATATATATATATATATATATATGTATATATGCATATATATATATATATATATATATATATATATATATATATATATATATATATATATATATATATATATATATATATATATGCATATATATATATATATATATATATATATATATCCCTGGGGATAGGGGATTAAGAATACTTCCCACGTATTCCCTGCGTGTCGTAGAAGGCGACTAAAAGGGGAGGGAGCGGGGGGCTGGAAATCCTCCCCTCTTGGTTTTTTTTTCAATTTTCCAAAAGAAGGAACAGAAGATTGGGCCAGGTGAGGGTATTCCCTCAAAGGCCCAGTCCTCTGTTCTTAACGCTACCTCGCTAATGCGGGAAATGGCGAATAGTTTGAAAGAAAGAAAAAGAATATATATATATATATATATATATATATATATATATATATATATATATATATATATATATATATACATACATATAGGGGATAGGGGAGAAAGAATACTTCCCACGTATTCCCTGCGAGTCGTAGACCGCGACTAAAAGGGAAGGTAGCGGCGGGCTGGAAATCTTTCCCTCTCAAGTATTTTTTTTTTTCTATTTTTTTCCCAAAGGAAGGAACAGAGAAGGGGGCCGGGTGAGGATATTCAGAGGCCCAGTCCTCTGTTCTTAACGTTACCTCGCTGAGGCGGGAAATCGCGAAGAGTATGAAAGAAAAGAAGATATATATACACATATTCATCTATTTATTTTCTTTGTCGCTGTATCCCGCGTTAGCGAGGTAGCGCAAGGAAAGAGACGAAAGAATGACCCTACCCTCCCACATTCACATGTAGATACATACTCGTTCACACACGCAAATATACTTACCTATACATCTCAACGTGTACATATATATACACACACAGACATATATATATATACACATGTACATAATTCATACTGCCTGCCTTTATTCATGCCGTCGCCACCGCGCATATATGAAATAACAACCCCCTCCCCCCTCATGTGCACGAGGTAGCGCTATGAAAAAACAACAAAGGCCACATTCGTTTACACTCAATCTCTATCTGTCATGTAATAATGCACCGAAACCACAGCTCCCTTTCCACATCCAGGTCCCACAAAACTTTCCACGGTTTACCAAAGACACTTCACCTGCCCTGGTTCAATCCATTGACAGCACGTCGATTCCGGTATACCCCATTGTTCTAATTCACTCTTCACAATTCAAGCCCCGATCACTCAGAATCTTTTTCGCTCCATCTTTCCACCTCCAATTTGGTCTTCCACTTCTCATCGTTCCTTCCACATCTGACACATATATCCTCTTGGTCAATCTTTCCTCACTCATTCACTCCATGTGACCAAACCATTTCTAAACACCCACTTCTGCTCTCTCAACCACACTCTTTTTATTACCACACATCTCTCTTACCCTATTATTACTTACTCGATCAAACCACCTAACACCACATATTGTCCTCAGACATCTCATTTTCATCACATCCACTCTCCTCCGCACAACTCTATCCATACCCCATGCCTCGCAACCATATAACACTGTAGGAACCTTCAAACATACCCATTTTTGCTTTCCGAGATAATACTCTTGATTTCCAAACATTCTTCAATGCTTCCAGAATTTTCGCCCCCTCCCCCACCCTATAATTCCCTTCCGCTTCCATGGTTCCATCCGCTGCCAAATCCACTCCCAGATATCTAAAACACTTCACTTCCTTCAATTTTTCTCCATTCAAACTTAACTCCCAGCTGACTTGTCCCTCAACCCTACTGTACCTAATAATCTTGTTCTTACTCACATTTACTCTTAGATTTCTTCTTTCACACACTTTACCAAATAAGTCACCAGCTTTTGCAGTTTCCTCACATGAATAAGCCACCAGCGATGTATCATCAGCGAACAACAACTGACTCACTTCCCAAGCTCTCTCATCCAGAACTGACTGCATACTTGCCCCTCTTTCCAAAACTCTTGCATTTACCTTCCTAACAACCCCACCCATAAACAAATCAAACAACCATGGAGACATCACAAACCCCTGCCGCAAACCTACATTCACTGAGAACCAATCACTTTCCTCTCTTCCTACACGAACACATGCCTTACATCTTCGATAAAAACTTTTCACTGCTTCTAACAACTTGCCTCCCACACCATATATTCTTAATACCTTCCACAGAGCATCTCTATCAACTCTATCATATGCCTTCTCCAGATCCATAAATGCTACATGCAAATCCATTTAATTTTCTCAGTATTTCTCACATAAATTCTTCAAAGCAAACACCTAATCAACACATCCTCTACCACTTCTGAAACCACACTGCTCTTTCCCAATCTGATGCTCTGTACATGCCTTCATCCTCTCAATCATTGCCCTCCCATATTATTTTCCTGGAATACTCAATAATCTTATGCCTCTGTAATTTGAGCACTCGGTTTTATCCCCTTTTCCTTTGTACAATGGCACTATGCAAGCATTCCGCCGATCCTCAGGCACCTCACCATGAAAGATACTTACATTAAATAACCTTACCTTCCAGTCAACAATACAGTCAACAGCGTTTTTAATAAATTCCACTGCAATACCATCCAAACCCACTGCCTTGCCGGCTTTAATATTCCGCAAAGCTTTTACTACCTCTTCTCTGTTTGCTAAATCATTTTCCCTAGCCCTCTCACTTTGCACACCACCTCTGCCAAAACACCCTATACCTGCCACTCTATCATCAAACACATTCAACAAACCCTCAAAATACTCACTCCATCTCCTCTCACATCACCACTACTTGTTATCACCTCCCATTAGCCCCCTTCACTGAAATTCCCCATTTGTTCCCTTGCCTTACGCACTTTATTTACCTCCTTCCAAAACATCTTTCTATTCTCCCTAAAATTTAATGATACTCTCTCACCCCTACTCTCATTTGTCCTCTTTTTCACCTCTTGCACCTTTCTCTTGACCTCCTGCCTCTTTCTTTAATACATCTCCCATTCATTTGCATTATTTCCCTGCAAAAATCGTCCAAATGCCTCTCTCTTCTGTTTCAATAATAATCTTACCTCTTCACCCCAACACTCACTACCCTTTCTAATCAACCCACCTCCCACGCAAGCATCTATTGCTCAAGATATCACTGCTTCCTTAGATACATCCCATTCCTCCCCCACTCCTCCACGTCCTTTGTTCTCACCTTTTTCCATTCTTTACTCAGTCTCTCCTGGTACTTCCTCACACAACTCTCCTTCCCAAGCTCCCTTAATCTCACCACTCTTTTCACCCCAACATTCTCTCTTCTTTTCTGTAAACCTCTACAAATCTTCACCTTCGCCTCCACAAGATAATGATAAGACATCCCTCCAGTTGCACCTCTCAGCACAATAACATCCAGATGTCTCTCTTTCACGCGCCTATCAATTAATACGTAATCCAGTAACGCTTTCTGGCCATCTTTCCTACTTACATACGTATGTATATATATATATATATATATATATATATATATATATATATATATATATATATATATATATATATATATATATATATATATATATATACATATATATATATATATATATATATATATATATGTATATATATATATATATATTATCCCTAGGGAAAGGGGAATAAGAATACTTCCCACATATTCCCTGCGTGTCGTAGAAGGGGACTAAAAGGGGAGGGAGTGGGGGGCTGGAAATCCTCCCCTCTCGTTTTTTTTTTAATTTTGCAAAAGAAGGAACCGAGTGGGGCCTGGTGAGGATATTCCAAAAAAGGCCTAGTCCTCTGTTCTTAACGCTACCTCGCTAACGCGGGAAATGGCGAATACTTTAAAAGAAAGAAAGAAAGATATATATATATATATATATATATATATATATATATATACATATATATTTTTTTTTTTTTTTTTTTTTTTTTTTTTTTTTTTTATACTTTGTCGCTGTCTCCCGCGTTTGCGAGGTAGCGCAAGGAAACAGACGAAAGAAATGGCCCAACCCTCCCCATACACATGTACATACACACGTCCACACACGCAAATATACATACCTACACAGCTTTCCATGGTTTACCCCGGACGCTTCACATGCCTTGATTCAATCCACTGACAGCACGTCAACCCCTGTATACCACATCGCTCCAACTCACTCTATTCCTTGCCCTCCTTTCACCCTCCTGCATGTTCAGGCCCCGATCACACAAAATCCTTTTCACTCCATCTTTCCACCTCCAATTTGGTCTCCCTCTTCTCCTCGTTCCCTCCACCTCCGACACATATATCCTCTTGGTCAATCTTTCCTCACTCATTCTCTCCATGTGCCCAAACCATTTCAAAACACCCTCTTCTGCTCTCTCAACCACGCTCTTTTTATTTCCACACATCTCTCTTACCCTTACGTTACTTACTCGATCAAACCACCTCACACCACACATTGTCCTCAAACATCTCATTTCCAGCACATCCATCCTCCTGCGCACAACTCTATCCATAGCCCACGCCTCGCAACCATACAACATTGTTGGAACTACTATTCCTTCAAACATACCCATTTTTGCTTTCCGGGATAATGTTCTCGACTTCCACACATTTTATAAGGCTCCCAAAATTTTCGCCCCCTCCCCCACCCTATGATCCACTTCCGCTTCCATGGTTCCATCCGCTGACAGATCCACTCCCAGATATCTAAAACACTTCACTTCCTCCAGTTTTTCTCCATTCAAACTCACCTCCCAATTGACTTGACCCTCAACCCTACTGTACCTAATAACCTTGCTCTTATTCACATTTACTCTTAAGTTTCTTCTTCCACACACTTTACCAAACTCCGTCACCAGCTTCTGCAGTTTCTCACATGAATCCGCCACCAGCGCTGTATCATCAGCGAACAACAACTGACTCACTTCCCAAGCTCTCTCATCCCCAACAGACCTCATACTTGCCCCTCTTTCCAAGACTCTTGCTATATATATATATATATATATATATATATATATATATATATATATATGTGTGTGTGTGTGTGTGTGTGTGTATTGGAAAGGATCACAATATTCCGCGTGATCAAGATATTCCTATGAGTCCACAGGGAAAATGAAACACGAAAAGTTCCCAAGTGCACTTTCGTGTAATAATCACAACATCAGTGGAAACACAAGAGAGAAATATAACTGTCAGTTGATATACATCGAAGAGACGAAGCTTGACGCCATTTGGTAAAAATGTAATTGTCGAAAACATACAACGAGCGTTCATAAACCTATCATTTTACAAATCTTATCACCAATAAAGTTTTCTAATTTGTGCAGACCATCACTAATATTAAGATTATTGTTCTTTGTGCATTTAAAAATTCAATGATATTTCTCTTGGTAATAGAGTTAGAGTTAATAACTGAGATGGCGTTACTCCAGTCAATACAATGATCATAGTTTTTAACGTGATTAAACAAGGCATTTGATTCTTGTCCCGTTCTTGAACACTCATCTTTATACCCTGTGCCTTTATACAATGGCACTATGGAATCATTCCAATAATCCTCAATTACCTTACCATGATCCATACATACACTTAATATCTTTACCAACCAATCAGTAACACAGTCAACACCTTTCTTAATAAATTTCGTTGCAGTACCACTAAAGGCCATCGCCTTGCCGGATTTCATCGTCCGCAAAGCTTTCATTTCGTCTTCTCTCTTAACCAAACCATTCTCCCTGATTTGGCATACCACCCTGTTGAAAAACCCCAACAAATGCTATTCTATCATCAACCACATTCAACAAACCTTCAAAATATTTGCTCTATCTCTTTCTCACTTCATCAGTACCTGTTAGTACTACCCTTATTGCCCTCTTTACCTATGTTCTCATTTGTTACCTTGTGTTACGCACGTCATTAACCTCCTTCCAAAACGTGTCTTTACTCTCCCTAAAGTTGAATGATAGTCTCTCTCACCCCTAGGTCTCATTTGCCTTCTTTTCCAACCCTTGCACCTTCTTCTTGACCTCCTGCGGCTTTCTTCTATATCTCTCCCAGTCATTTGCACTCCTTCCTTGTTACGTCCAAACGCCTCTCTTCTCTCTATCACTAACATCTTTACTTCCTCATCCCACCACTCACTACCCTTTCTAATCTGGCCATCTCCCACCTTTTTCATACCGCATGCATCTTTTGCACATGATATCACTGCTTCCTTAGATACATTCCATTCCTCACCCACACCCCTCACGCCATTTGCTCTCACCTTTTGCCATTCTACACTCAATCTCTCCAGGGACTTCCTCACACAAGTCTCCTTTCCAAGCTCACTTACTCTTACCACTCACTTCTCCCCCAGTGTGTTATCTTCTTTTTTGAAAACCTCTACAAATCTCCTTCGCCTCCACAAGATAGTGATCAGCCATGCCTCCAGCTGCCCGTTTCAGCACATTAACATCCAAAAGTCTCTCTTTTACACGGACATTAATCAACGCGTAATCCAATAATGCACTTTGACAGTCTCGTCTACTCACTCATACTTATGTATATATCTCTTTTCAAATCGTGTATTCCAAATCACCAGTCTTTTTCAACATACAAATCTACAAGCTCTTCAACATTCCCATTCACAATAATGAATACCCCATGTACACCAATTATACCCTCAATTGCGACATTACTTACCTTCGCATTCAAATCACCCATCACTATAACCCGGTCTCGTGCATCAAAGCTGGCTACATACTCACTCAGCTGCTACCAAAACACTTGCCTCTCATGATCTTTCTTCTCGTGACCAGGTGCATATGCAGCAATAAAATCCCATCTCTCTCCATCTACTTTCAGCTTTTACCTACATAAATCTAAAATTCATTTTCTTACACTCTATCACGCGCTCCACAACTCATGCTTCATTAATAGTGCTACTCCTTCCTTAGCCTTTTTCCTCTCACCATCACACACACACACACACACACACACACACACACACACACACACACACACACACACAGATGGAGGAGGAAAAGATTTAAAAATACATTGAATAACATGAAAAGAGTCATCAGCTGGGAAATTATGTGAGTGATACGAAAATGTAGTCTCATATCATGAACACAGAATCAATTCCTATATAGAGTATCGGCAGGGATGATGAACAGAGGAGGTATCAGTCATCTCAGCTAACCGTTGTTACTTTGTAAGACGGTAAAGATAAGATTGATAAACCAAATACTTGGACGCATTATTGAAAATATTGTGCAGTGAACGGAAGTTCCTGTTTAGAGCATATCATCAGATATCAGAGTCTCGCTCGTGTGATTATGATGTGGAATATTGCCATTGGCAGTTTACCTGTTTTGTGGAAATGGTTGAAGATATTTTTGTTCACTAACCTGTAGGTAAGGATTACTTGACATGGCAAATTCATATCTATAAAGCTCTACTGCAGCTGACACTTCGAGGCCAGATTCATATAGGTCCTGCAAGGTCTGCATCACAGTAGGTCTTTTCTTTACTAACAAGAAGGATTTCAGGTTAGCGGAGTAGACCATAGTCAGTATCATGGTGTACAACCAGAAGAACAGGACGAAGATCTGAGTGCTGGTGCTGCGTGGTAGGGTTGTGTGGGCCTCACAAAAGTGAAGGCCAAAGGCATAGTACCAGGCGAAGCTCAGGTTCTGCAAGTTACTTCGCTCACCACCGCTGTTGGAAAATGGCTTATTGTACACACCTGATATTACCTTAACGTTTTGCACAAAAATCTGTATTTGAAATCACATAATTTCAAATGCATTGTGATAACAATTATCTTAATTCATTACGAATAACTGAGAATAGCATTTTCGTTTTTTGTAATTTCATTAGAAAGTGAAGCTGAATGATGTATATTTCTTTAAGGCTTTAAGATCTTGACCTCCTGTCGCTTTCTCTTATGCATCTCCCAGTCATTTGCACTTCTCCCTCTCTCATGCTACAGTGATGAAATGAGTATTCTGAAGGTTTGTAGTATGTCTGATGATAGAGTGGCAGATGTAGGGTGTTTTGATCGAGGTCGTGTGCGAAGTGAGAGGGTGAGGGAGAATGGTTTGGTTGAAAGAGAAAAGGTAGTGAAAGCTATGGGAAAAATCATATCCGGCAAGGCAGCGGGGTTGGTTGGTATCGTAGTAGATTTTTTAAGAAAAGGGGTGACTGTTGTTGATTGGTTGTTAAGGATATTCAATGTATGTAGGGTGAAGTGCCTGAGGATTGACGGAATGCATACATAGTGTCACTACAAAAGCAAAGGGGATAAAGGCGAGTGCTCAAACTCCGGAGGCATCAGTTTGTTGAGTATTCTTGGGAATTGTATAAGAGGGTATTGATCGAGAAGGTGAGGGCATGTACAGAGCATCAGACTGAGGAAGAGCAGTGTGGTTTCAGAAATGGTAGAGGAAATATGGATCAGGTGTTTGCTTTGAAGAATGTGCGTGAGAAATACATAGAAAACCAGATGAATTTGTATGTAACATTTATGGATCTGGAGATGACATATGATTGGATTGATGGAGATGCTTCCTTAAGAGTAAATGGTGTTGGAGATAAGATGCCAGAAGCGGGAAAAAGGTTTTAGCAAGGAGGTAAGGCATGTGTACGAGAAGGAAGAGAGAAGAAGGATTGGTTTCAAGTGAATGTCGGTCTGCGGCAGGGGTGTGTGATGTCCCCAAGGCTGCTGAATTTTTTTATGGATTGGGTGGTTAGGGAGGTAAATGGAAGAGTTATGAAGAGAGGGGAAGAGAGAACCTGGGAAGTGAGTTGTTCGTCGATGATAGAGATGTGGTGGTTGATTCAAGAGAGAAATTGAAGAAGTTTGTGACTGAGTTTGGAAAAGCGTTTGAAAGGAGAAAGCTGAGATTACGTAAGTGCGAATAAGAGCACGGTTATTAGGTTCACCAGGGCTGAGGAACAAGTAATACGGCATGTAAGTCTGAATGAAGAGAAATTGGAGGAAATGCAGTGTTTCATGTATCTAGTAGTGGACTTAGTAGCGAATGTTACTATGAAAACGGAAATGAGTCACAGGCTGGGCGAAGGGGTGAAGGTTCTGGGGAAGACGAAGGTGTGAAAGAAGAGAGAGTTATCTCGAACAGAAAACTGGGTATATATGATGGAATAGTAGTTCCATCAATATCATATAGTTGCGAGGCTTTGGCTATAGATAGGGTTGCACGGAGGAGAGTGGTTTTGTTGGGAATGAAATGTTTAAGGACGATATGTGGTGTGAGGTGGTTTGACCGAGAAAGTAATGAAACTGTAAAAGAAATGTGTAGAAATAAAAAAAAAGTGTGTTAAGAGAGCAGAAGAGGGTGTCTTTAATTGGTTTGGGCAAATGGAGAGAATGATTGAGGAAAGATTGACAAAGAGGATATATGTGTCAGAGGTGGAGGGCACAAGGAGAAGCGGAAGACCAGAGAGGTGGTAGGATGGAGTGAAAAAGATTTTGAGCAATCGGGGCCTGAACATACAAGAGGGTGAGAGGCGTGCAAGGAATAGATTGAATTGGAACGGTGTGGTATACCAGGGTCGACGTGCTGTCAGTGGACTGATCAAGGGCATGTGGAGTGTCCGGGGTATACCATGGAAAGGTCTACGAGGCATGGACGTGGATAGGTAGCTGTGGTTTCGGTGCATTATCCATGACATCTAGAGACTGAGTGTGAACGAATGTGGCCTTTTATGTATATTTTCCAGGCACTACCTTGCTGAAGAAGGGGGTAGCGGTGCTATTTTCCTGTATGGTGGGGGCAGTGACAGGAATGGACGAGAGGCAAGCAAGTATGAATACATAAATGTGTATGTATACATATGTCTGTGAATATGCATGTATGTGTTGCTATGTATATGTATATGTGCGTATGCGAGCCATTAAATATAAATACATGTTTATGAGTGGATGGGCCATTCTTCGACTGTTTCTTCAATCTACCTCGCAGACGCGGGAAAGTGATCATGTATAATGATGATAATAATTCTAATAAAAATAATGATAATGATAATGATAATAATGATAATAATAATAATAATATTAATGATAATATTAATAATAATGTTAACAATATTAATGATAATGATATTAATGAAAAAATATTTTTCATACACATTCGCCATTTCCCGCGTCATAGAAAATGCGATAAGAACAGAGACTGAGCTTTAGGAGAAATATCATCGCTTGACCCCATTCTCCGCTCCACTCTCTGAAAAGTAGAAATGGGAAAGGAATATATATATATATATATATATATATATATATATATATATATATATATATATATATATATATATATATATATATATATATATATATTTTTTTTTTTTTTTTTGCTTTTTTTTTTTTTTTGCTTTGTCGATGTCTACCGCGTTTGCGAGGTAACGCAAGGAAACAGACGAAGGAAATGACCCAACCCACCCCATACACATATATATATACATACACGTCCCCATACGCAAATATACATACCCATACATCTCAATGTACACATATATATATACACACACAGACATATACATATATACACATGCACACAATTCACACAGTCTGCCTTTACTCATTCCCATCGCCACCTCGCCACACAAGGAATAACACCCCCCTCCCCCCTCATATGTGCGAGCTAGCGCTAGGAAAAGACAACAAAGGCCCCACTCGCTCACACTCAGTCTCCACCTGCCACGCAATAATGCCCGAAAACACACCGCTCCCCTTCCATATCCAGGCTCCACAGAACTTTCCATGGTTTACCCCAGACGCTTCACATGCCCTGATTCAATCCATTGACAGCACGTCAACCCCAGTATACCACATCGATCCAATTCACTCTATTCCTTGCCCTCCTTTCACACTCCTGCATGTTCAGGCCCCGATCACACAAAATCGTTTTCACTCCATCTTTCCACCTCCAATTAGGTCTCCCCTTCTCCACGTTTTATCCACCTCCGACACATATATCCTCTATGTCAATCTTTCCTTACTCATTCTCTCCATGTGCCCAAACAATTTCAAAACACCCTCTTCTGCTCTCTCAACCACGCTCTTTTTATTTCCACACATCTCTCTTACCATTACATTACTTACTCGATCAAACCACCTCACACCACACATTGTCCTCAAACATCTCATTTCCAGCACATCCACCCTCCTCCGCACAACTCTATCCATAGCCCACGCCTCGCAACCATACAACATTGTTGGAACCACTATTCCTTCAAACATACCCATTTTTGCTTTCCGAGATAATGTTCTCGACTTCCACACATTCTTCAAGGCTGCCAGTATTTTCGCCCCCTCCCCCACCCTATGATTCACTTCCGCTTCCATGGTTCCATCCGCTGCCAAATCCACTCCCAGATATCTAAAACACTTTACTTCCTCTAGTTTTTCTCCATTCAAACTTACCTCCCAATTGACTTGACCCTCAACCCTACTGTACCTAATAACCATGCTCTTATTCACATTTACTCTTAACTTTCTTCTTTCACACACTTTACCAAACTCAGTCACCAGCTTCTGCAGTTTCTCACATGAATCAGCCACCAGCGCTGTATCATCAGCGAACAACAACTGACTCACTTCCCAAGCTCTCTCATCCATAACAGACTTCATACTTGCACCTCTTTCCAAAACTCTTGCATTCACCTCCCTAACAACCCCATCCATAAACAAATTAAACAACCATGAAGACATCACACACCCCTGCCGCAAAACCACAGTCACTGAGAACCATTAACTTTCCTCTCTTCCTACACGTACACATACATGCCTTACATCCTCGATAAAAACTTTTCACTTCTTTTAACAACTTGCCTCCCACACCATATATTCTTAATACCTTCCACAGAGCATCTCTATCAACTCTATCATATGCCTTCTCCAGATCCATAAATGGTACATACAAATCAATTTGCTTTTCTAAGTATTTCTCATATACATTCTTCAAAGCAAACACCTAATCCACACATCCTCTAACACTTCTGAAACCACACTGCTCTTCCCCAATCTCATGCTCTGTACATGCCTTCACCCTCTCAATCAATACCCTCCCATATAATTTACCAGGTATACTCAACAAACTTATTCCTCTGTAATTTGAGCACTCACTCTTATCCCATTTGCCTTTGTACAATGGCACTATGCAAGCATTCCGCCAATCCTCAGGCACCTCACTATGAGTCATACATACATTAAATAACCTTACCAACCAGTCAACAATACAGTCACCACCTTTTTTAATAAATTCCACTGCAATACCATCCAAACCTGCTGCCTTGCCGGCTTTCATCTTCCGCAAAGCTTTTACTACCTCTTCTCTGTTTACCAAATCATTTTCCCTAACCCTCTCACTTTGCACACCACCTCAACCAAAACACCCTATATCTGCCACTCTATCATCAAACACATTCAACAAACCTTCAAAATACTCACTCCATCTAGTTCTCACATCACCACTACTTGTTATCAACTCCCCATTTGCGCCCTTCACTGAATTTCCCATTTGCTGCCTTGTCTTACGCACTTTATTTACCTCCTTCCAGAACATATTTTTATTCTCCCTAAAATTTAATGATACTCTCTCACCCCAACTCTCATTTGCCCTCTTTTTCACCTCTTGCACCTTTCTCTTGACCTCCTGTCTCTTTCTTTTATACATCTCCCACTCAATTGCATTTTTTCCCTGTAAAAATCGTCCAATGCCTCTCTCTTCTCTTTCACTAATACTCTTACTTCTTCATCCCACCACTCACTACCCTTTCTAATCAACCCACCTACCGCTCTTCTCATGCCACAAGCATCTTTTGCGCAATCCATCACTGATTCCCTAAATACATCCCATTCCTCCTCCACTCCATTACTTCCATTGTTCTCACCTTTTTCCATTCTCTACTCAGTCTCTCCTGGTACTTCCTCACACAAGTCTCCTTCCCAAGCTCACTTACTCTCACCACCCTCTTCACCCCAACATTCACTCTTCTTTTCTGAAAACCCATACAAATCTTCACCTTAGCCTCCACAAGATAATGATCAGACATCCATCCAGTTGCACCTCACAGCACATTAACATCCAAAAGTCTCTTTTTCATGCGCCTGTCAATTAACACGTAATCTAATAACGCTCTCTGGCCATCTCTCCTACTTACATACGTATATTTATGTATATCTCGCTTTTTAAACCAGGTATTCCCAATCACCAGTCCTTTTTCAGCACATAAATCTACAAGCTCTTCACCATTTCCATTTACAACACTGAACACCCCATGTATACCAATTATTCCCTCAACTGCCACATTACTCACCTTTGCATTCAAATCAACCATCACTATAACCCGGTCTCGTGCATCAAAACCACTAAGACACTCATTCAGGTGCTCCCAAAACACTTGCCTCTCATGATCTTTCTTCTCATGCCCAGGTGCATATGCACCAATGATCACCCATCTCTCTCCATCAACTTTCAGTTTTACCCATATTAATCGAGAATTTTTTTCTTACATTCTATCACATACTCCCACAACTCCTGTGTCAGGAGTAGTGCTACTCCTTCCCTTGCTCTTGTCCTCTCACTAACCCCAGACTTTACTCCCAAGACATTCCCAAACCACTCTTCCCCTTTACCCTTGAGCTTCGTTTCACTCAGAGCCAAAACATCCAGGTTCCTTTCCTCAAACATACTACCTATCTCTCCTTTTTTCACATCTTGGTTACATCCACACACATTTAGACACCCCAGTCTGAGCCTTCGAAGAGGATGAGCCCTCCCCGCGTGACTCCTTTTTCTGTTTCCCATTTTAGAAAGTTAAAAATACAAGGAGGGGAGGATTTCTGGCCCCCTCTCACATATGTATATATATATATATATATATATATATATATATATATATATATATATATATATATATATATATATATATATATTGGAAAGGATCACAATTTTGCGCGTGACCAAGAGATTCCTATGAGTCCACGGGGAAAATGAAACACGAAAAGTTCCCAAGTGCACTTTCGTGTAATTATCACATCATCAGGGGAGACACAAGAGAGAAGTAAAACAGTCAGTTGATATACATCCGAAGCTAGAACGCCATTTGAAAAACATGTGATTGTCAAAAACATACAACGAGCGTTCATAAACATATCATTTTACAAATCTTATCAACAATAAAGTTATCTAATTTGTATAGACCATCACTAATATTAAGATTATAATTCTTTGTGTATTTAATAATAGAAGATTTAATGATATTTCTCTTGGTGATAGAGTTAGCGTTAATAACTGAAATGGCGTTACTCCAGTCAATATAATGATCATAGTTCTTAGCATGATTAAACAAGGCATTTCATTCTTGTCTCGTTCTTATACCATATTTATGTTGCTTCAGTCCAACAGAAAGATCCTTACCAGTCTGACCAACAAAAAATTTATCACAGTTTCCACAAGGCACTTTATAGATGCAACCAAGAGAATTTTCTGATGAATTTCTGATTAAGATATTCTTTATAGTATTATTGTTGCTAAAGGCAACATTTACATTAAAGGATTTAAGCAGCATGGGAAGCAAAGTGAAATTATCATTAAGATTGAGAACTAAAAGATGCTTGGTGTCCTTGGGAGATTTAGGCTCAACTCTAAAAAATTATTTCTTTGCTAACTTAAGGGATTTATCAATGAAAGATCTAGAGTACTTTAACTTAGATCCAATAGAATATATCTTCTCAAACTCAGCATCAATAAACTCTGGACTGCAAATACGTAATGCCCTAAGGAACATACTTTGAAATGATGATAATTTAACTCTATCATGTTGAGATGAGTAATAATAGATATATGAGCATACATTGCTGGGTTTTCTATACATGCTAAACTTAAAGTTGTTTCCATGTCTATGGATCATGCAATCTAAAAATGGTAACATACCATTATTTTCATTTTCTACAGTAAATTTGATGGAAGGTACTAAATTGTTAAGTAAGGGGAGAAATATTTGTAAATTTTCATTTGTTGGCCAAACACAAAGAACATCATCTATATACATAAAACAAATTGCATTAGAAGATAAGATATCCTTTAGTAATTTTGTTTCAAAAAACTCCATATGAAGATTACTTAGTACAGGTGAAAGAGGATTACCCATTCCCATACCAAATTTTTGAGCATAGAATTCTCCATTAACTTGAAACCTTCTTCTGCAGGTTCTCACATGAATCAGCCACCAGAGCTGTATCATCAGCGAACAACAACTGACTCACTTCCCAAGCTCTCTCTCATCCACAACAAGCTGCATACTTGCCCCTCTTTCCAAAACTCTTGCATTCACCTCCCTAACAACCCCATCCATAAACAAATTAAATAACCATGGAGACATCACACACCCCTGCCGCAAACCTACATTCCTAGAGAACAAATCACTTTCCTCTCTTCCTACACGTACACATGCCTTACATCCTCGATAAAAACTTTTCACTGCTTCTAACAACTTGCCTCCCACACCATATATTCTTAATACCTTCCACAGAGCATCTCTATCAACTCTGTCATATGTCTTCTCCAGATCCATAAATGCTACATACAAATACATTTTCTTTTCTAAGTATCTCTCACATACATTCTTCAAAGTAAACACCTGATCCACACTTCCTCTACCACTTCAGAAACCACACTGCTCTTCCCCAGTCTGATGCTAAGTACATGCCTTCACCCTCTCAGTCAATACCCTCCCATATAATTTCCCAGGAATACTCAACAAACTTATACCTCTGTAACTTAAGCACATACTCTTATCCCCTTTGCCTTTGTACAATGGCACTATCAAGCATTCCGCCAATTCTCAGGCACCTCACCATGAATCATATATACATCATATAACCTTACCAACCAGTCAAGAATACAGTCACCCCCTTTTTTAATAAATTCCACTGCAATGACATCCAAACCCGCTGCCTTGCCGGCTTTCATCTTCCGCAAAGCTTTTACTACCTCTTCTCTGTTTAGCAAATCATTTTCCCTAACCCTCTCACTTTGCATACCACCTCGACCAAAACACCCAATATCTGCCATTCTATCATCAAACTCATTCAAGAAACTTTCAAAATGCTCACTCCATCTCCTTCTCACAAAACCACTACTTGTTATCACCTCAAAACATCTTTTTATTCTCCCTAAGATTTAATGATACTCTCTCACCCCAACTCTCATTTGTCCTCTTTTTCACCTCTTGCTCCTTTCTCTTGACCTCCTGCCTCTCTCTTTTATATATCTCCCACTCATTTGCTTTTCTCCCTTCAAAAATCGTCCAGATGCCTCTCTCTTCTCTTTCACTAATAATCTTACCTCTTCATCCCACCACTCACTACCCTTTCCAATCTGCCCACCTCCCACGCTTCTCATGCCACAAGCATCATTTGCGCAAGCCATCACTGCTTCCTTAAATACATCCCATTCCTCCCCCGCTCCCCGTAACTCCTTTGTTCTCACCTTTTTCCATTCTGTACTCAGTCCCTCCTGGTACTTCCTCACACAAGTCTCCTTCCCAAGCTCATTTACTCTCACCACCCTCTTCACCCCAACATTCTCTCTTCTTTCCTGAAAACCTCTACAAATCTTCACCTTCGCCACCAGAATATAATGATCGGACATCCCTCCAATTGCACCTCTCAGCACATTAACATCCAAAAGTCTCTCTTTCGCGAGCCTGTCAATTAACAACTAATCCAATAATCCTACTTACATATGTATACTTATGTATATCTCTAATTTTATACCAGGTATTCCCAAACGCCAGTCCTTTTTCAGCATATAAATATACCGGCTCCTCACCATTTCCATTTACATCACTGAACACCCCATGTATACCAATTATTCCCACAATTGCCGCATTACTCATCTTTGCATTCAAATCACCCATCACTATAACCGAGTCTCGTGCATCAAAACCACTAACACAATCATTCATCTGCTCTTAAAACACTTGCCTCTCATGATCTTTCTTCTCATGCCCAGGTGCATATTCACCAATAATCACCCATCTCTCTCCATCAACTTTCAGTTTTACCCATATCAATCTAGAATTTACTTTCTTACACTCTATCACATACTCCCACCATTCCTGTTTCATGAGTAGTGCTACTCCTTCCCTTGCTCTTGTCCTCTCACCAACCCCTGACTTTACTCAAAAGACTTTCCCAAACCACTCTTCCCCTTTACCCTTGAGCTTCGTTTCACTCAGAGCCAAAACATCCAGATTCCTTTCCTCAAACGTACTACCTATCTCTCCTTTTTTCTCATCTTGGTTACATCCACACACATTTAGACACCCCAATCTGAGCCCCCGTGGAGGATGAGCACTCCACACGTGACTCCTTGTTCTGTTCCCCTTTTAGAAAGTTAAAATACAAGGAGGGGAGGGTTTCTAACCCCCCTCTCCCGTCCCCTTTAGACGCCTTCTACGACACGTGAGGAATGCGTGTTAAGTATGCTTTCTCCCCTTTCCCCAGGTATACATATATATTTTTATAAATTTATTTTCCTTTGTCGAGTCTCCCGCGTTAGCGAGATAGCGCAAGAAATAGACGAAAGAATGGCCCAACCCACCCATATACACATGTATATACATACACGTCAACACATGCAAATATACTTACCTATATATGTCAATGTACACATATATATCCACACACAAACATATACATATATACATATGTACATAATTCATACTGTCTGCCTTTATTCATTCCAATCGCCACCTCCCCACACATGGAATACCATCCCCCTCCCCCCCCTCATGCCTGCGAGATAGCGCTAGGAAAAGACAACAAAGGCCACATTCGTTCACAATCAGTCTCTAGCTGTCATGTAATAATGCACCGAAACCAGAGCTCCTTTTCCACATCCAGGCCCCACAGAACTTTCCATGGTTTACCCCAGACACTTCACATGCCCTGGTTCAATCCATTGACAGCACGTCGACCCCAGTATATCATATCGTTCCAATTCACTCTATTCCTTGCACGCCTTTCACCCTCCTGCATGTTCAGGCCCCGATCACTCAAAATCTTTTTCACTCCATCTTTCCACCTCCAATTTGGTCTTCCACTTCTCCTCGTTCCCTCCACCTCTGATACAAATATCCTCTTGGTCAATCTTTCCTCACTCATTCTCTCCATGTGACCAAACCATTTCAAAACACCCTCTTCTGCTCTCTCAACCACGCCCTTCTTATTTCCACACATTTCTCTTACTGTTACATTACATACTCGATCAAACAACCTCACACCACATATTGTCCTCAAACATCTCATTTCCAGCACATCCACCCTCCTGCGCACAACTCTATCCATAGCCCACGCCTCGCAACCATACAACATTGTTGGAACCACTATTCCTTCAAACGTACTCATTTTTGCTTTCCGAGATAATTTTAACGACTTCTAAACATTCTCCAAGGCTTGTAAAAGTTTCGCCCCCTCCCCATCCTATGATTCACTTCCGCTTCCATAGTCCCATCCGATGCCAGATCCATTCACAGATATCTAAAACACTTTACTTCCTCCAGTTTTTCTCAATTAAAACTTACCTCCCATATGACTTGACCCTCAACCCAACTTTACCTAATAACCTTGCTCTTATTCACATTTACTCTTAACTTTAACAAACTCAGTAAACCAGCTTCTGCAGTTTCTCAAATGAATCAACCACCAGCGCTGTATCATCAGCGAACAACAACTGACTCACTTCCCAAGCTCTCTCATCAACAACAGACTGCATACTTGCCCTTCTTTCCAAAACTCTTGCATTCACGTCCCTAACAACCCCATTCATAAACAAATTAAACAACCATGGAGACATCACACACCTCTGCCGCAAACCTACATTTACTGAGAACCAATCACTTTCCTCTCTTCCTACACGTACACATGCCTTACATCCTCGATAAAATCTTTTCACTGCTTCTAACAACTTGCCTCCCAACCCATATATTCTTAATACCTTCCAAAGAGCATCTCTGTCAACTCTATCATATGTTTTCTCCAGATCTATAAATGCTACAGACAAATCCATTTGCTTTTCTGAGTATTTCTCACATACATTCTTCAAAGGAAACGCCTGATCCACACATCCTCTACCACTTCAGAATCCATACTGCCCTTCCCCAATCTGATGCTCTATACATGCATTCACCCTCTTAATCAATACCCTCCCATATAATTTACCAGGAATACTCAACAAACTTATACCTCTGTAGTTTGAGCACACACTCCTCTTTCCCTCTGTACAATGGCACTATGCATGCATTCCGCCAAACCTCAGGCCCTAAACATGAATCATACATACATTAAATAACCTTACCAACCAGTCAACGATAAATTCATCCCCTTTTTTAATAAATTCCACTGCAATACCATCCAAACCTGCTGTGTTGGCGGCTCTCATCTTCCGCATAGCTTTAGTACCTCTTCTCTGTTCACCAAATCATTTTCCCTAACCCTCTCACTTTGCACACCACATCGACCAAAACACCCTATATCTGCCACTCTATCATCAAACACATTTCACAAACATTCAAAACACTCACTCCATCTCCTTCTCACATCACCACTACTTGTTATCACCTCCCCATTAACCCCCTTCACTGAAGTTCCCATTTGCTCCCTGGTCTTACGAACTTTATTTACCTCCTTCCAAAACATCTTTTTATTCTCCCTAAAATTTAATGATACTCTCTCACCCCAACTCTCATTTCCCTCTTTTTCACCTCTTGCACCTTTCAATTGACCCCCTGTCTCATTTGCATTTTTTCCCGGCAAAAATCGTCCAAATGCGTCTCTCTTCTCTTTCACTAAAAATCTTACCTCTTCATCCCTCCACTCATTACCCTTTCTAATCAACCCACCTCCCACGCTCCTCATGCCACGCGCATCTGTTGCGCAAGCCATCACTGCTTCCCTAAATACATCCCATATATATATATATATATATATATATATATATATATATATATATATATATATATATATATATATATATATATATATATATATGGGATGTATTTAGGGAAGCAGTGATGGCTATATATATATATATATATATATATATATACATATATATATATATATATATATATATATATATATATACATATATATATATATATGTATATATATATATATATATATATATATATATATATATATATATATTTTCTTTTCTTTCTTTTAAACTATTCGCCATTTCCCGCGTTAGCGAGGTAGCGTCAGGAACAGAGGACCGGGCCTTTTTTGGAATATCCTCACCTGGCCCCCTCTGTTCCTTCTTTTAGAAAATTAAAAAAGAAAAAAAAAACGAGAGGGGAGGATTTCCAGCCCCCCGCTCCCTCCCCTTTTAGTCGCCTTCTACGACACGCAGGGAATACGTGGGAAGTATTCTTAATCCTCTATCCCCAGCGATAATACACAGACATATGCATGTATAAATATACACACATTCATACATGCTGCCTTCATCCATTCCCACCGCCACCCCACCACACATGAAATGACACCCCTCTCCCCTCGTGTGTGCGTGAGGTAGCGCTAGGAAAGTACAAAGGCCACATTCGTCCACACTCAGACTCTCGCTGTCATGTGTAATGCACCAAAACCACAGCTCCCCATATATAAATATATATATATATATATATATATATATATATATATATATATATATATATATATATATATATATATATATATATATCCCTGCGGACAGTGGGAAAAGAATAATTCCCACGCATTCCTCACGTGGCGTATAAGGCGACTAAAGGGGACGGGAGCGGGGGGCCAGAAGCCCTCACGTCCTTGTATTTTAACTTACTAAAAGAGGAAACAGAAGAAGGAGTCACGCGAGGAGTGCTCATCCTCCTCGAAGTTCAGATTGGGGTGTCTAAAGGTGTGTGTATGTAACCAAGATGTGAAAAAAGGAGAGCTAGGTAGTATGTTTGAGGAAAGGACCCTAAATTTTTGGTTCTAAGTGAAACGAAGCTCAAGGGTAAAGGGGAAGAGTGGTTTGTGAATGTCTTGGGAGTAAAGTCAGGGGTTAGTGAGAGGACAAGAGCAAGGGAAGGAGTAGCACTACTCATGAAACAGGAGTTGTGGGAGTATGTGATAGAGTGAAAGAAAGTAAATTCTAGATTGATATGGGTAAAACTGAAAGTTGATGGAGAGAGATGGGTGATTATTGGTGCATATGCACCTGGGCATGAGAAGAAAGATCATGAGAGGCAAGTGTTTTGGGAAGAGCTGAATGAGTGTGTTAGTGGTTTTGATGCACAAGACCGGGTTATAGTGATGGGTGATTTGAATGCAAAGGTGAGTAATGTGGCAGTTGAGGGAATAATTGGTATGCATGGACTGTTCAGTGTTGTAAATGGAAATGGTGAAGAGCTTGTAGATTTATGTGCTGAAAAAGGACTGGTGATTGGGAATACCTGGTTTAAAAAGCGAGATATACATAAGTATACGCATGTAAGTAGGAGAGATGGCCAGAGAGCGTTATTGGATTACGTGTTAATTGATAGACGCACGAAAGAGAGACTTTTGGATGCTAATGTGCTGAGAGGTGGAACTGGAGTGATGTCTGATCATTATCTTGTGAAGGCGAAGGTGAAGATTTATGGGGGTTTTCAGAAAAGAAAAGAGAATGTTGGGGTGAAGAGAGTGGTGAGAGTAAGTGAGCTTGGGAAGGACTTGTGTGAGGAAGTACCACTAATGACTGAGTACAGATTGGAAAAAGGTGAGAACAAAGGAGGTAAGGGGAGTGGGGGAGGAATGGGATGTATTTAGGGAAGCAGTGATGGCTTGCGCAAAAGATGCTTGTGGCATGAGAAACGTGGGAGATGGGTTGATTAGAAAAGGTAGTGAGTGGTGTGATGAAGAAGTAAGATTATTAGTGAAAGAGAAGAGAGAGGAATTTGGACGAGTTTTGCAGGGAAAAAATGCAACTGAGTGGGAGAGGTATAAAAGAAAGAGGCAGGAGGTGAAGAGAAAGGTGCAATAGGTGAAAAAGAGGGCAAATGAGAGTTGGGGTGAGAGAGTATCATTAGATTTCAGGGAGAATAAAAAGATGTTTTGGAGGGAGGTAAATAAAGTGCGTAAGACAAGGGAGCAAATGGGAACTTCAGTGAAGGGGGATAATAGGGAGGTGATAACAAGTAGTGGTGATGTGAAAAGGAGATGGAGTGAGTATTTGAGTGAGTATTTTGAAGGTTTGTTATATGTGTTTCATGATAGAGTGACAGATATAGGGTGTTTTGGTCGAGGTGGTGTGCAAAGCGAGAGGGTTAGGGAAAATGATTTGGTAAATAGAGAAGAGGTAGTAAAAGCTTTACGGAAGATGAAGGCGGGCATGGCAGCAGGTTTGGATGGTATTGCAGTGGAATTTATTAAAAAACGGGGTGACTGTATTGTTGACTGGTTAGTGAGGTTATTTAATGTATGTATGATTCATGGTGAGGATTGGCGGAATGCTTGCATAGTACCATTGTACAAAGGCAAAGGGGATAAGAGTGAGTGCTCAAATTACAGAGGTATAAGTTTTTTGAGTATTCCTGGTAAATTATATGGGAGGGTATTGATTGAGAGGGTGAAGGCATGTACAGAGCATCAGATTGGGAAGAGCAGTGTGGTTTCAGAAGTGGTAGAGGATGTGTGGATCAGGTGTTTGCTTTGAAGAATGTATGTGAGAAATACTTAGAAAAACAAATGGATTTGCATGTAGCATTTATGGATCTGTAGAAGGCATATGATAGAGTTGATAGAGATGCTCTGTGGAATGTATTAAGAATATATGGTGTGGGAGGCAAGTTGTTAGAAGCAGTGAAAAGTTTTTATCGATGATGTAAGGTATGTGTACGTGTAGGAAGAGAGGAAAGTGATTGCTTCTCAGTGAATGTAGGTTTGCGACAGGGGTGTGTGATGTCTCCGTGGTTTTTTAATTTGTTTATGGATGGGGTTGTTAGGGAGGTGAATGGAAGGGTTTTGGAAAGAGGGGCAAGTATGCAGTCTGTTGTTGATGAGAGAGCTTGGGAAGTGAGTCAGTTGTTGTTCGCTGATGATACAGCGCTGGTAGCTGATTCATGTAAGAAACTGCAGAAGCTGGTGACTGAGTTTGGTAAAGTGTGTGAAAGAAGAAAGGTAAGAGTAAATGTGAATAAGCGCAAGGGTATTAGGTACAGTAGGGTTGAGGGTCAAGTCAATTTGGAGGTTAGTTTGAATGGAGAAAAACTGGAGGAAATAAAGTGTTTTAGATATCTGGGAGTGGATCTGGCAGCGAATGGAATTATGCAAGCCGAAGTGAATCATAGGGTGGAGGAGGGGGCGAAAATTCTGGGAGCCTTGAAGAATGTGTGGAAGTCGAGAACATTATCTTGGAAAGCAAAAATGGGTATGTTTGAAGGAATAGTGGGGTATGGATAGAGTTGTGCGCAGGAGGGTGGATGCCCTGGAAATGAGATGTTTGAGGACAATGTGTGGTGTGACGTGTTTTGATCGAGTAAGTAATGTAAGGGTAAGAGAGATGTGTGGAAATAAAAAGAGTGTGGTTGAGAGATCAGAAGAAGGTGTTTTGAAATGTTTTCGCCACATGGAGAGAATGAGTGAGGAAAGATTGTCCAAGAGGATATATGTGTCTGAGATGTAGGGAACGAGGAGAGGTGGGAGACCAAATTGGAGTTGGTCAATCTTTCCTCACTCATTCTCTCCATGTGCCCAAACCATTTCAAAACACCCTCTTCTGCTCTCTCAACCACGCTCTTTTTATTTCCACACATCTCTCTTACCCTTACGTTACTTACTCGATCAAACCACCTCACACCACACATTGTCCTCAAACATCTCATTTCCAGCACATCCATCCTCCTGCGCACAACTCTATCCATAGCCCACGCCTCGCAACCATACAACATTGTTGGAACTACTATTCCTTCAAACATACCCATTTTTGCTTTCCGGGAAAATGTTCTCGACTTCCACACATTTTTCAAGGCTCCCAAAATTTTCGCCCCCTCCCCCACCCTATGATCCACTTCCGCTTCCATGGTTCCATCCGCTGACACATCCACTCCCAGATATCTAAAACACTTCACTTCCTCCAGTTTTTCTCCATTCAAACTCACCTCCCAATTGACTTGACCCTCAACCCTACTGTACCTAATAACCTTGCTCTTATTCACATTTACTCTTAACTTTCTTCTTCCACACACTTTACCAAACTCCGTCACCAGCTTCTGCAGTTTCTCACATGAATCCGCCACCAGCGCTGTATCATCAGCGAACAACAACTGACTCACTTCCCAAGCTCTCTCATCCCCAACAGACTTCATACTTGCCCCTCTTTCCAAGACTCTTGCATTTACCTCCCTAACAACCCCATCCATAAACAAATTAAACAACCATGGAGACATCACACACCCCTGCCGCAAACCTACATTCACTGAGAACCAATCACTTTCCTCTCTTCCTACACGTACACATGCCTTACATCCTCGATAAAAACTTTTCACTGCTTCTAACAACTTGCCTCCCACACCATATATTCTTAATACCTTCCACAGAGCATCTCTATCAACTCTATCATATGCCTTCTCCAGATCCATAAATGCTACATACAAATCCATTTGCTTTTCTAAGTATTTCTCGCATACATTCTTCAAAGCAAACACCTGATCCACACATCCTCTACCACTTCTGAAACCACACTGCTCTTCCCCAATCTGATGCTTCCCCAATCATATATATATATATATATATATGTATATATATATATATATACATATATATATATATATATATATATATATATATATATATATATATATATATATATATATATATATATATATATATATATATATATATATTTTTTTTTTTTTTGTTTTCAAACTATTCGCCATTTCCCGTTTTAGCGAGGTAGCGTTAAGAACAGAGGACTGGGCCTTTGAGGGAATACCCTCACCTGGCCCAATTCTCTGTTCCTTCTTTTGGAAAATTGAAAAAAAAACCGAGAGGGGAGGATTTCCAGCCCCCCGCTCCCTCCCCTTTTAGTCGCCTTCTACGACACGCAGGGAATACGTGGGAAGTATTCTTAATCCCCTATCCCCAGGGATATATATATATATATGTATATATATATATATATATATATATATATATATATATATATATATATATATATATATATATATATATATATATATATATTGGACTCCGTGTTAATTGATAGGCGCGCAAAAGAGAGACTTTTGGATGTTAATGTGCTGAGAGGTGCAACTATAGGGATGTCTGATCATTATCTTGTGGAGGCGAAGATGAAGATTTGTGGAAGTTTTCAGAAAAGAAGAGAGAATGTTGGGGTCTGGAGAGTGGTGAGAGTAAGTGAGCTTGGGAAGGAGACTTGTGTGAGGAAGTATTACGAGAGACTGAGTAAAGAATGGAAAAAGGTAAAAACAAAGGAATTAAGGGGAGTGGGAGAGGAATGAGATGTATTTAGGAAAGTAGTGATGGCTTGCGCAAAAGATGCTTGTGGCCTGAGAAGCGTGGGAGGTGGGCAGATTCGAAAGGGCAGTGAGTGGTGGGATGAAGAACTAAGATTATTAGTGAAAGAGAAGAGAGAGGCATTGGATGATTTTTGCAGGGAAATAATGTAAATGAGTGGGAGATGTATAAAAGAAAGAGGCAGGAGATCAAGAGAAAGGGGCAAGAGGTGAAAAAGAGAGCAAATGAGAGTTGAGGTGAGAGAGTATCATTAAATTTTAGTTAGAATCAAAAGATGTTTTGGAAGGTGGTAAACAAAGTGTGTAAGACAAGGGAACAAATGGGAACTTCAGTGAGAAAGCAAAATAATAAAAGTATATATATATATATGTATATATATATGTGTATATATATTTTTTTTTCTTTTTTGCTTTCTCGCTGTTTCCCGCGTTTGCGAGGTAGCGCAAGGAAACAGACAAAAGAAATGGCCCAACCCACCACCATACACATGTATATACATACGTCCACACAAGCAAATATACATACCTACACAGCTTTCCATGGTTTACCCCAGACGCTTCACATGCCTTGATTCAATCCACTGACAGCACGTCAACCCTTTATACCACATCGATCCAATTCACTCTATTCCTTGCCCTCCTTTCACCCTCCTGCATGTTCAGGCCCCGATCACACAAAATCTTTTTCACTCCATCTTTCCGTCTCCAATTTGGTCTCCCACTTCTCATCGTTCCCTCCACCTCCGACACATACATCCTCTTGGTCAATCTTTCCTCACTCAATCTCTCCATGTGCCCAAACCATTTCAAAACACCCTCTTCTGCTCTCTCAACCACGCTCTTTTTATTTCCACACATCTCTCTTACCCTTACGTTACTTACTCGATCAAACCACCTCACACCACATATTGTCCTCAAACATCTCATTTCCAGCACATCCATCCTCCTGCGCATAACTCTATCCATAGCCCACGCCTCGCAACCATACAACATTGTTGGAACCACTATTCCTTCAAACATACCCATTTTTGATTTCCGAGATAATGTTCTCGACTTCCACACATTCTTCAAGGCTCCCAGGATTTTCGCCCCCTCCCCCACCCTATTATCCCCTTCCGCTTCCATGGTTCCATCCGCTGCCAGATCCACTCCCAGATATCTAAAACACTTTACTTCCTGCAGTTTTGCTCCATTCAAACTTACCTCCTAATTGACTTGACTACTGTACCTAATAACCTTGCTCTTATTCACATTTACTCTTAACTTTCTTCTTTCATATACTTTACCAAACTCAGTCACCAGCTTCTGCAGTTTCTCTCATGAATCGCCACCAGCGCTGTATCATCAGCGAACAAAAACTGACTCACTTCCCAAGCTCTCTCATCTCCAACAGACTTCATACTTGCCCCTCTTTCCAAAACTCTTGCATTTACCTCCAAAACAACCCCATCCATAAACAAATTAAACAACCATGGAGACATAACGCACCCCTGCCGCAAACCTACATTCACTGAGAACCAATCACTTTCCTCTCTTTCTACACGTACACATGCCTTACATACTCGATAAAAACTTTTCACTGCTTCTAACAACTTGCCTCCCACACCAAATATTCTTAATACCTTCCACAGAGCATCTCTATCAACTCTCTCATATGCCTTCTCCAGATCCATAAATGCTACATATAAATCCATTTGCTTTTCTAAGTATTTCTCACGTACATTCTTCAAAGCAAACACCTGATCCACACATCCTCTACCACTTCTGAAACCACACTGCTCTTTCCCAATCCGATGCTCTGTACATGCCTTGACCCTCTCAATCAATACCCTCTCATATAATTTACCAGGAATACTCAACAAACTTATACCTCTGTAATTTGAGCACTCACTCTTAACCCCTTTGTCTTTGTACAATGGCACTATGCACGCATTCCGCCAATCCTCAGGCACCTCACCGTGAGTCATACATACATTAAATAACCTTACCAACCAGTCAATAATACAGTCACCCCTTTTTTTTTTTTTTATAAATTCCACTGCAATACCATCCAAGCCTGCTGCCTTGCCGGGTTTCATCTTCCGCAAAGCTTTTACTACCTCTCCTCTGTTTACCAAATCATTTTCCCTAACCCTCTCACTTTGCACACCACCTCGACCAAAACACCCTATATCTGCCACTCTATCATCAAACACATTCGACAAACCTTCAAAATACTCACTCCATCTCCTTCTCACATCACCACTACTTGTTATCACCTCCCCATTAGCCCCCTTCACTGAAGTTCCCATTTGCTCCATTGTCTTACGCACTTTATTTACCTCCTTCCAAAACATCTTTTTATTCTCCCTAAAATTTAATGATACTCTCTCACCCCAACTCTCATTTGCCCTCTTTTTCACCGCTTGCACCGTTCTCTTGACCTCCTGCCTCTTTCTTTTACACATCTCCCACTCATTAGCATTTTTTCCCTGCAAAAATCGTCCAAATGCCTCTCTCTTCTCTTTCACTAATAATCTGACTTCTTCATCCCACCACTCACTACCCTTTCTAGTCAACCCACCTCCCACGCTTCTCATGCCACAAGCATCTTTTGCGCAAGCCATCACTGCTTCCCTAAATACATCCCATTCCTCCCCCACTCCCCTCACCTCCTTTGTTCTCACATTTTTCCATTCTTTACTCAGTCTCTCCTGGTACTTCCTCACACAACTCTCCTTCCCAAGCTCACTTACTCTCACCACCCTCTTCACCCCAACATTCTCTCTTCTTTTCTGAAAACCCATACAAATCTTCACCTTCGCCTCCACAAGATAATGATTAGACATCCCTCCAGTTGCACCTCTTAGCACATTAACATCCAAAAGTCACTCTTTTGCGCTCCTGTCAATTAACACATAATTCCAATAACGCTCTCTGGCCATCTATCCTACTTACATACGTATACTTATGTATATCTCGCTTTTTAAACCAGGTATTCCCAATCACCAGTTCTTTTTCAGCACATAAATCTACAAGCTCTTCACCATTTCCATTTACAACACTGAACACCCCATGTATACCAATTATTCCCACAACTGCCACATTACTCACCTTTGCATTCAAATCACCTATCACTATAACCCGGTCTTGTGCATCAAAACCACTAACACACTCATTCAGCTGTTACAAAAACACTTGCCTCTCATGATCGTTCTTCTCATGTCCAGGTGCATGTGCACCAATAATCACCCATCTCTCTTCATCAGCTTTCAGTTTTACCCACATTAATGTAGAATTTACTTTCTCATATTCTATCACATACTGCCACAACTCCTGTTTCAGGAGTAGTGCTACTCCTTTCATTGCTTTTGTCCTCTCACTAACCCCTGACTTTACTCCCAAGATATTCCCAAACCACTCTTCCCCTTTACCCTTGAGCTTCATTTCACTCAGAACCAAAAATTTAGGGTCCTTTCCTCAAACATGCTACCTATCTATCCTTTTTTCACATCTTGGTTACATCCACACACATTTACACACCCCAATCTCAGGCTTCGAAGAGGATGAGCTCTCCCCGCGTGACTCCTTCTTCTGTTTTCCATTTTAGAAAGTTAAAATACAAGGAGGGGAGGATTTTTGGCCCCCCGCTCACGTCCCCTCTAGTAACCTTCAACGACACGTGAGGAATGCGTGGGAAGTATTCTTTCTCCCCTATCACAGGGATATATATATATATATATATATATATATATATATATATATATATATATATATATATATACATATATATATATATATATATATATATATATATATATATATATATATATATATATATATATATATATATTGGAAAGGATCACAATTTTGCGCGTGATCAAGATATTACTATGAGTCCACGAGGAAAATGAAACACGAAAAGTTCCCAAGTGCACTTTCGTGTAATAATCACATTATCAGGGAAGACACAAGAGAGGAATATAACAGTCAGTTGATATACATCGAAGAGACGAAGCTAGGTCGCCATTTGGTAAACATGTGATTGTCCAAAACATACAACGAGCGTTCATAAACTTATCATTTTACAAATCTTATCAACAAAAAAGTTATCTAATTTGTACAGACCATCACTAATATTAAGATTATAATTCTTTGTGTATTTAATAATAGAAGAGAAATATCATTGAATCTTCTATTATTAAATACACAAAGAATTATAATCTTAATATTAGTGATGGTCTGTACAAATTAGATAACTTTATTGTTGATAAGATTTGTAAAATGATAAGTTTATGAACGCTCGTTGTATGTTTTGTACAATTACATGTTTACCAAATGGCGTCCTAGCTTCGTCTCTTCGATGTATATCAACTGACTGTTATATTCCTCTCTTGTGTCTCCCCGGATGATGTGATTATTACACGAAAGTGCACTTGGGAACTTTTCGTGTTTTGTTTTCCTCGTGGACTCATAGGTATATATATATATATATATATATATATATATATATATATATATATATATATATATATATATATATATAGAGTTGTGCGCAGGAGGATGGATGTGCTGGAAATGAGATGTTTGAGGACAATGTGTGGTGTGAGGTGGTTTGATCGAGTGAGTAACGTAAGGGTAAGAGAGATGTGTGGAAATAAAAAGAGCGTGGTTGAGAGAGCAGAAGAGGGTGTTTTGAAGTGGTTTGGGCACATGGAGAGGATGAGTGAGGAAAGATTGACCAAGAGGATATATGTGTCGGAGGTGGAGGGAACAAGGAGAAGAGGGAGACCAAATTGAAGGTGGAAAGATGGAGTGAAAAAGATTTTGTGTGATCGGGGCCTGAACATGCTTGAAGGCTCAGATTGGGGTGTCTAAATGTTTGTGGATGTAACCAAGGTGAGAAAAAAGGAGAGATAGGTAGTATGTTTGAGGAAAGGAACCTGGATGTTTTGGCTCTGAGTGAAACGAAGCTCAAGGGTAAAGGGGAAGAGTGGTTTGGGAATGTCTTGGGAGTAAAGTCAGGGGTTAGTGAGAGGACAAGAGCAAGGGAAGGAGTAGCACTACTCCTGAATCATGAGTAGTGGGAGTATGTGATAGACCGTAAGAAAGTAAATTCTAGATTGATGTGGGTAAAACTGAAAATTGATGGAGAGAGATGGGTGATTATTGGTGCATATGCACCTGGGCATGAGAAGAAAGATCATGAGAGGCAAGTGTTTTGGGAGCAGCTGAATGGGGTTGTTAGTGGTTTTGATGCACAAGACCGGGTTATAGTTATGGGTGATTTGAATGCAAAGGTGAGTAATGTGGCAGTTGAGGGAATGATTGGTATACATGGAGTGTTCAGTGTTGTAAATGGAAATGGTGAAGATTTTGTAGATCTATGTAATGAAAAAGGACTTGTGATTGGGAATACCTATTTTAAAAAGCGAGATATACATAAGTATACGTATGTAAGTAGGAGAGATGGCTAGAGAGCGTTACTGGATTACGTGTTAATTGATAGACGCACAAAAAAGAGACTTTTGGATGTTAATGTGCTGAGAGGTGCAACTGGAGTGATGTCTGATCATTATCTTGTGAAGGTGAAGTTGAAGATTTGTGGGGGTTTTCAGTGAAGAGGGTGGTGAGAGTAAGTGAGCTTGGGAAGGAGACTTGTGTGAGGAAGTACCAGGAGAGACTGAGTACATAATGGGAAAAGGTGAGAACAAAGGAGGTAAGGGGAGTGGGGGAGGAATGGGATGTATTTAGGGAAGCAGTGATGGCTTGCGCAAAAGATGGTTGTGGCATGAGAAGCGTGGGAGGTGGGGTGATTAGAAAAGGTAATGAGTGGTGGGATGAAGAGGTAAGATTATTAGCGAAAGAGAAGAGAGAGGCATTTGGACGATTTTTGCAGGGAAAAAATGCAAATGAGTGGGAGAGGTATAAAAGAAAGAGGCAGGAGGTCAAGAGAAAGGTCAAGAGGTGAAAAAGAAAGCAAATGAGAGTTGGGGTGAGAGAGTATCATTAGATTTCAGGGAGAATAAAAAGATGTTTTGGAAGTAGGTAAATAAAGTGCGTAAGATAAGGGAGCAAATGGGGACTTCAGTGAAGGGGGCTAATGGGGAGGTGATAACAAGTAGTGGTGATGTGAGAAGGAGATGGAGTGAGTATTTTGAAGGTTTGTTGAATGTGTTTGATGATAGAGTGGTTAGATATAGGGTGCTTTGGTCGAGGTGGTGTGCAAAGTGAGAGGGTTAGGGAGAATGATTTGGTAAATAGAGAAGAGGTAGTAAAAGCTTTACGGAAGATGAAAGCCGGCAAGACAGCAGGTTTGGATGGTATTGTAGTGGAATTTATTAAAAAAGGGGTGACTGTATTGTAGACTGGTTGGTAAGGTTATTCAATGTATGTATGATTCATGGTGAGGTGCCTGAGGATTAGCGAAATGCTTGCATAGTGCCATTGTACAAAGGCAAAGTGGATAAGAGTGAGTGCTCAAATTACAGAGGTATAAGTTTGTTGAGTATTTCTGGTAAATTACATGGAGGGTATTGATATGAGGGTGAAGGCATGTACAGAGCATCAGATTGGGGAAGAGCAGTGTGGTTTCAGAAGTGGTAGAGGATGTGTGGATCAGGTGTTTACTTTGAAGAATGTATGTTAGAAATACTTAGAAAAACAAATGGATTTGTATGTAGCATTTATGGATCTGGAGAAGGCATATGATAGAGTTAATAGAGATGCTCTGTGGAAGGTTTTAAGAATATATGGTGTGGGAGGCAAGTTGGTAGAAGCAGTGAAAAGTTTTTATCGAGGATTTAAGGCATGTGTACGCCTAGGAAGAGGGGAAGGTGATTGGTTCTCAGTGAATGTAGGCTTGCGGCAGAGGTCTGTGAAGTCTCCATGGTTGTTTAATTTGTTTATGGATGGGGTTGTTAGGGATGTGAATGCAAGAGTGTTGGAAAGAGGGGCAAGTATGCAGTCTGTTGTGGATGATAGAGCCTCTGAAGTGAGTCAGTTGTTGTTTGCTGATGATACAGCGCTGGTGGCTGATTCATGTGCGAAACTGCAGAAGCTGGTGTCTGAGTTTGGTAAAGTGTGTGAAAGAAGAAAGTTAACAGTAAATATGAGTAAGAGCAAGGTTATTAGGTACAGTAGGGTTGAGGGTGAAGTCAATTGGGAGGTAAGTTTGAATGGAGAAAAACTGGAGGAAATAAAGTGTTTTAGATATCTGGGAGTGGATCTGGCAGCGGATGGAACCATGGAAGCGTAAGTGAATCGTATGGTGGGGGAGGGGGCGAAAATTCTGGGAGCCTTGAAGAATGTTTGGAAGTCGAGAACATTATCTCGGAAAGCAAAAATAGGTTTGTTTGAAGAATAGTGGTTCCAACAATGTTGTATGGTTGTGAGGGGGGGGGGGGTATGTATTGAGTTGTTCGCATGAGTGTGGATGTGCTGGAAATGAGATGTTTTAAGACAATATGTGGTTTGAGGTGGTTTGATCGAGTAAGCAATGTAAGGGTAAGAGAGATGTGTGGAAATAAAAAGAGTGTGGTTGAGAGAGCAGAAGAGGGTGTTTTGAAATGGTTTGGTCACATGGAGAGAATGAGTGAGGAAAGATTGACCAAGAGGACATAAGTGTCAGAGGTGGAGGGAGCGAGGAGAAGTCGGAGACCAAATTTGAGGTGGAAAGATGGAGTGAAAAAGATTTTAAATGATCGGGGCCTGAACATGCAGTAGTGTGAAAGGTGTGCAAGGAATAAACTGAATTGGAACGATCTGGTATTCTGGGGTCGACGTGCTGTCAATGGATTGAACCAGGGCCCCTGAAGCGTCTGGGGTAAACCATGGAAAGTTTTGTGGGGCCTGGATATGGAAAGGAAGCTGTGCTTTCGGTTCATTATTACATGGCAGCTAGAGACTAAGTGTGAACGAATGCTGTCTTTTCCTAGCGCTACCTCGCACACATGAGGGGGGAGGGGGATGGTATTCCATATGAGGCGAGGTGGCGATGGGAATGAATAAAGGCAGACAGTGTGAATTCTGTGCATGGGTATATATGTATGTGTCTGTGTGTGTATATATATGTGTACATTGAGATGTATAGGTATGTATATTTGCGTGTGTGGAACGTGTATGTATATACATGTGTATGGGGGTGGGTTGGGCCATTTCTTTCGTCTGTTTCCTTGCGCTACCTCGCAAACGCGGGAGACAGCAACAAAGCAAAATAAATATATGATATAGATATATATATATATATATATATATATATATATATATATATATATATATATATATATATATATATATACATATATATATATATATATATATATATATATATATATATATATATATATATATATATATATATATATATATATTATTAGGTACAGTAGGGTTGAGGGTCAAGTCAATTGGGAGGTGAGTTTGAATGGAGAAAAACTGGAGGAAGTGAAGTGTTTTAGATATCTGGGAGTGGATCTGACAGCGGATGGAACCATGGAAGCGGAAGTGGATCATAGGGTGGGGGAGGGGGCGAAAATTCTGGGAGCCTTGAAGAATGTGTGGAAGTCGAGAACATTATCTCGGAAAGCAAAAATGGGTATGTTTGAAGGAATAGTGGTTCCAACAATGTTTTATGGTTGCGAGGCGTGGGCTATGGATAGAGTTGTGCGCAGGAGGATGGATGTGCTGGAAATGAGATGTTTGAGGACAATGTGTGGTGTGAGGTGGTTTGATCGAGTAAGTAACGTAAGGGTAAGAGAGATGTGTGGAAATAAAAAGAGCGTGGTTGAGAGAGCAGAAGAGGGTGTTTTGAAATGGTTTGGGCACATGGAGAGAATGAGTGAGGAAAGATTGACCAAGAGGATGTATGTGTCGGAGGTGGAGGGAACGAGGAGAAGAGGGAGACCAAATTGGAGGTGGAAAGATGGAGTGAAAAAGATTTTGTGTGATCGGGGCCTGAACATGCAGGAGGGTGAAAGGAGGGCAAGGAATAGAGTGAATTGGAGCGATGTGGTATATAGGGGTTGACGTGCTGTCAGTGGATTGAATCGGGGCATGTGAAGCGTCTGGGGTAAACCATGGAAAGCTGTGTAGGTATGTATATTTGCGTGTGTGGACGTATGTATATACATGTGTATGGGGGTGGGTTGGGCCATTTCTTTCGTCTGTTTCCTTGCGCTACCTCGCAAACGCGGGAGACAGCGACAAAGCAAAGAGAAAAAAAAAAAAATATATATATATATATATATATATATATATATATATATATATATATATATATATATATATATATAATGTATATTCCCTCAAAGGCCCAGTCCTCTGTTCTTAACGATACCTCGCTATCGCGGGAAATAGCGAATAGTATGAAAAAAAAAAAAAAAAATATATATATATATACGTTGAAATGTATAGATATGAATATGTGCGTGTTTGGACTTGTCGGTATATACATGTGTATGCGGGTGGGTTGGGCCATTCTTTCGACTGTTTCTTTACGCTAACTCGCTAACGCAGGAGACAGTGACAAAGTATAATGAATAAAATATAACGCGTCTATATGTCTATGTATGTCTATGTGATTGGATGTCTGTCTTCTATTTCTTAGTGGTACCTCGTGGGAGACGGTGATCAAGTATGGAGAAAGAGAAATATACAATTGTTGAATGTATTGAAACATGCAAAGGTAAAACTTTGTAACAAAGTGAAAAAAAATATGGAGAGACGGCTAACACGAATGTAAGGCTTGGTCCATCTTAACACAAAAATTGTAATCACACAAAAACAGGCACAAAACTTTACACACACACACACACACACACACACACACATTAAATAATGTACAAAGCGAACTTAAACACAACAATCGGGGCAAACATGCTGCAAGTGTACATATTGACTCACCATTGGCCACTGGCCAGGGCCACGAGGAATAGACACGGTCCTGAAACAATGAGACCCAAGAGGACAGCCAGCCAGGTCCACTGGTGGAAGGGGAAGGCCGGCGACTGCCAGTGGGGCAACGGAGGCTCAGTAAGGGCCATGAAGATCATCACCTGTGTTCAAAGACTTGTACAGGTGACTGTCTAAAGAAGGGTGGGCAAATATAAGACCTTCTTTTTCTTGTAAGAATAAGGGAAGGTTTATTAATAATAAAGAATGCTGCAAGATTGTTTAAGGATACATTTGAATTATATCATTCATTTCTCACTTGATCACCTTTCCATGAATTACTAAGGAGTCGCCATGAACAGACGAAGATAGGTACATCCATTCACACACGCACACATACATTGCAAGCAGTTTTTTGTAATGTTGCTTTCCAGCACAATAACACCATCAGCAAGAGCTTAATGAATGGTAGGCCAAATCAGTCAACAATTGGGAGTGTTTATGCCGTCAAATGTAAGGCATATAAGTATAATTATGTAAGCCAGACTGGTAAAACTGTAACGGAGAGGTGTTATTGGCACCGACATTCAATACGCAGGGGTGGACACAAAAATGCAATCGCTAAACATTGTCATGAAAATGATGACCCAATAGATCCTGAAAATCCCGTTATCATATACCCATCTACAGATTATGCCGCACGTAACGTCATCGAATCTGCCTTATTTGCTAATACTAAGAACTTCAATTTGTCCCAGGCAATTCTAAAGCAAATCCTAAAGTTAACCATGTCATTATGAGAGAATTGATGCAATACGAAAACATAAAAAAAAGTTATTCACGACACACCCAGCAACTTAGATCAACCCCCGCCTCCCTTAAGTACTCTTTCTTACAATGGTTACAACCAGACAGAGCAGACATCCTTGGCCTAGAAAGATTGGTGTAGGACGGCGGGAACCATGATGCTACGATTCAGATAACTTTGTTAAATACTGGCACCTGATGAGGTGGATTGTCTCCACAAAACGTGTCACATCTATACAAAAACTATATGTTAATTAGAATTGTATGAACTACTACTAAAGTGCGATTTCACCTTCATCCTATCATCACCGATTAATGTGACCATCATAATGACACATATATATATATATATATATATATATATATATATATATATATATATTTCATTTTTCTATTTTGCATTGTCGCAGTCTCCCACATTAGCGAGGTAGCGCAACGAAACAGACGAAAGAATGGCCCAACCCACCCACATACACTTATATATATATACACGTCCACACACACAAATATACATACCTATACATCTCAACGTATACATGTATATAGACACCCAGGTACATAATTCATACTGACTGCCTTTATTCATTCCCATCGCTACCCCGCCATACATGAAATAACTACCCCCTTCCCCCTCATGTGTGCGAGGTAGCGCCAGGGAAAAACAAAGGCCAAATTCGATCACACTCAGTCTCTAGCTGTCATGCAATAATGCACCGAAACCACAGCTCCCTTTCCACATCCAGGCCCCACAGAACTTTCCATGGTTTACCCCAGACGCTTCACATGCCCTGGTCCAATCCATTGACTGCACGTCGACCCTGATATATCACATCATTCCAATTCACTCTATTCCTTGCACGCCTTTCACCCTCCTGCATGTTCAGGCCCCGATCACTAAAATTTTTTCACTCCATCTTTCCATTTCCAATTGGATCTCCCACTTCTCCTCATTCCCTCCACCTCTGACACATATATCCCCTTGGCCAATCTTTCCTCGCTCATTTTCTCCATGTGACCAAACCATTTCAAAACACCCTCTTCTGCTCACTCAACAACACTCTTTTTATTACCACACATCTCTCTTACACTTACATTATTTACTCGATCAAACCACCTCACACCACATATTGTCCTCAAAAATCACATTTCCAGCACATCCACCCTCCTCCGCACAACTCTACCCATAGCCCACGCCTCGCAACCATATAACAGTGTTGGACTAATATGCCTTCAAACATACCCATTTTTGCTTTCCAGCAAGACGTTCTCGACTATCACACATTCTTCAACACTCCCAAAATTTTCGCCGCCTTTCCCACCCTATGATTCACTTCCGCTTCCATGGTTCCATCCGCTGCTAAATCCACTCCAAGATATCTAAAACATTCACTTACTCCAGTTTCTCTCTATTCAAACTTACCTCCCAATTGACTTCACACTCAACCCTATTGTACCTAATAACCTTGCTCTTATTCACATTTGCTCTTAACTTTCTTCTTTCACACACCTTACCAAACTCGGTCACCAGCTTCTGCAGTTTCTCACATGAATCAGCCGCCAGCGCTGTATCATCAGCGAACAACAACTGACTCATTTCCCAAGCTCTCCATCCACAACAGACTGCATACTTCCCCCTCTTTCCAAAACTCTTGCATTCACCTCCCTAACAACCCCATCCATAAACAAATTAAACAACCATGCAGACATCACACTCCCTTGCCGCAAACCTACATTCACTGAGAACCAATTACTTTCCTCTCTTCCTACACGTACACATGCCCTACATCCTCGATAAAAACTTTTCACTGCTTCTAACAACTTGCCTCCCACACCATATATTCTTAATACCTTCCACAGAGCATCTCTATCAACTCTATCATATGCCTTCTCCAGATCCATAAATGCTACATACAAATCCATTTGCTATTCTAAGTATTTCTCACATACATTCTTCAAAGCAAACACTTGATCCACACATCCTCTACCACTTCTGAAACCACACTGCTCTTCCCCAATCTGATGCTCTGTACATGTATTTACCCTCTCAATCGATACCATCCTATATAATTTCCCAGGAATACTCCAGAAACTTATACCTCTGCAATATGAAGACTCACTTTTATCCCCTTTGCCTTTGTACAATGGCACTATGCAAGCATTCCGCCAATCCTCAGGCACCACACCATGAGTCATACATACATTAGATAACCTTACCAACCAGTCACCAATACAGTCACCCCCTTTTTTAATAAATTCCAGTGCAATGCCATCCAAACCCGCTGCGTTGCCGGCTTTCATCTACCGCAAAGCTTTCACTACCTCTTTTCTGTTTACCAAATCATTATCCCTGGCCCTCTCACTTTGCACATCACCTCGACCAAAACTACCTATATCTACCACTCTATCATCAAACACATTCAACAAACCTTCTAAATACTAACTCCATCTCCTTCTCACATCACCACTACTTGTTATCACCTCCCATTAGCCCCCTCACTGAAATTCCTATTTGCTCCCTCGTCTTACGGACTTATGTACCTCCTTCCAAAACATCCTTTTATTCTCCTCAAAATTTAATGATACTCTCTCACCCAACTCTCATTTGCCCTCCTTTTCTCCTCTTGCACCTTTCTCTTGACCTTCTGCCTCTTTTTTTGATATTTCTCCCAGCCATTTGCATTATTCCCCTGCAAAAATCGACCAAATGCCTCTATCTTCTCTTCACTAATAATCTTACTATTTAATACCACCAATCGCTACCCTTTCTAATCTGCCCAACTCCCACGCTTATCATGCCACAAGTATCCATTACGCAAGCCATCACTGCTTCCGTAAATATATCCCACTCCTCCCCCACTCCCCTTCCGTCCTTTGTTCTCACGTTTTTCCATTCTGTACTCAGTCTCTCCTGGTACTTCCTCACACATGTCTCCTTCCTAAGCTCACTTCCTCACACCACTCTTTTCACCCCAACATCATCTCTTCTTTTCTGAAATCCTCTACAAATCTTCACCTTCGCCTCCACAAGATAATGATCAGACATCCCTCCAGTTGCACCTCTCAGCGCATTAACAACAAAAGTCTCTCTTTCGCGCGACTATCAATTAACGCGTGATCCAATAACGCTCTCTGGCCATCTCTCCTACTTACAAACGTATACTTAAGTATATCTCTCTTTTTAAACCATGTATTCCCAATCACTAGTCCTTTTTCAGCACATAAATCTACAAGCTCTTCGCCATTTCCATTTGCAACACTAAACATCCCATATAAACCAATTATTCCCTCAACATCACATTAACATCCAAAAATCTCTCTTTCGCGCGCTTATCAATTAACACGTAATCCAGTAACGCTCTTTGGCCATCCTTCCTACTTACAAACGCATTCTTATGTATATCTCTCTTTTTAAACCAGGTATTCCCAATCATCAGTCCTTTTTCAGCATATAAATCTACATCCTATTCACCATTTCCATTTGCAACACTGAACATCCTATTTACACCAATTATTACCTCAAGTGCCACATTACTCACCTTTGCATCCAAATCACCCATCACTATAGCCCGGTCTAGAGCATCAAAACTACTAACACACTCACTGAGCTACTCCCAAAACACTTGCCACTCATGACATTTCTTCTCATGCCTAAGTGCATATGCACCAATAATCACCCATCTCTCTCCATCCACTTTCAGTTTTACCCATATTAATCAAGGTGAGTACTGTGGCAGTTGAGGGAATAATTGGTACACATGGGGTGTTCAGTGTTGTAAATGGAAATGGTGAAGAGCTTGTAGATTTATGTGCTGAAAAAGGACTGGTGACCGGGAATACCTAGTTTAAAGGCGAGATATACGTAAGTATACGTATGTAAGTAGGAGAGATGGCCAGAGAGCGTTATTGGAATACGTGTTAATTGATAGGCGCGCGAAAGAGAGACTTTTGGATTTTAATGTGCTGAGAGGTGTAACTGGAGGGATGTCTGATCATTATCTTGTGGAAGCGAAGATGAAGACTTGTAGGGGTTTTCAGAAAAGAAGAGAGAATGTTGGGGTGATGGGAATGGTGAGAGTTAGTGACATTAGGAAGGAGACTTGTGTGAGGAAGTACCAGGAGAGAATGAGTTCAGAATGGAAAAAGGTGAGAACAAAGGAGGTAAGTGGAGTGGGGCAGGAATGGGATGTATTTAGGGAATCAGTGACGGCTTGCGCAGAAGATGGTTGTGGCATGAGAAGCGTGGGAGGTGGGTTGATTAGAAAGGGTAGTGAGTGTTGGGATGAAGAAGTAAGATAATTAGTGAAAGAAAAGAGAGAGGCATTTGGACGATTTTTGCAGGGAAAAAAATGCGAATGAGTGGGAGATGTATAAAAGAAAGAGGGAGGAGGTCAAGAGAAAGGTGCAAGAGGTGGAAAAGAGGGCAAATGATAGTCGGGGTGAGAGAGTATCATTAAATTTTAGGGAGAAGAAAAAGATGTTATGGACGGAGGTAAATAGAGTGCGTAAGACAAAGGATCAAATGGGAACTTCAGTGAAGGGGGGTAATGGGGAGGTACTAACAAATAGTGGTAATGTGCGAAGGAGATCAGTGAGTATTTTGAAGGTTGGTTGAATGTGTTTGATGATAGAGTGACAGATATAGAGTGTTTTGGTCGAGGTGGTGTGCAAAGTGAGAGGGTTAGGGAAAATGATTTGGTTAACAGAGAAGAGGTAGTGAAAGCTTTGCGGAAGAAGAAAGCCGGCAAGGCAGCATGTTTCGATGGTATTGCAGTGTAAGATATTTAAAAGGGGGTGACTGTGTTGTTCACTGGTTGGTAAGATTACTTAGTGTATGTATGATTCATGGTGAGGTTCCTGAGGATTGGCGAAATGCTTGCATAGTGCCATTGTACAAAGGCAAAGGGGATAAGAGTGAGTGCTCAAATTACAGAGGTATAAGTTGGTTGAGTATTCCTAGTAAATTATATGGAAGGGTATTGATTGAGAGGGTGAAGGCATGTACAGAGCATCAGATTGGGGAAGAGCAGTGTAGTTTCAGAAGTGGTAGAGGATATGTCGATCAGGTGTTTGCTTTGAAGAATGTTTGTGAGAAATACTTAGAAAAGCAAATGGATTTGTATGTAGCATATATGGATCTGGAGAAGACATATGATAGAGTTGATAGAGATGCTCTCTGGAAGGTATTAAGAATATATAGTGTGGGAGGCAAGTTGTTAGAAGCCGTGAAAAGTTTTTATCGAGAATGTAAGGTATGTGTACGTGTAGGAAGAGGGGAAGGTGATTGGTTCTCAGTGAATGTAGGTTTGCGGCAGGGGTCTGTGAAGTCTCCATGGTTGTTTAATTTGTTTATGGATGAGGTTGTTAGGGAGGTGAATGCAAGAGTTTTGGAAAGAGTGGCAAGTATGCTGCCTGTTGTGGATGAGAGAGCTTGGGAAGTGAGTCAGTTGTTGTTCGCTGATGATACAGCGCTGGTGGCTGATTCATGTGAGAAACTGCAGAAGCTGGTGACTGAGTTTGGTAAAGTGTGTGAAAGAGAAAGTTAAGAGTGAATGTGAATAAAAGCAAGGTTATTAGGTACAGTAGGGTTGAGGGTCAAGTCAATTGGGAGGTATGTTTGAATGGAGAAAAACTGGAGGAAGTAAAGTGTTTTAGATATCTGGGAGTGGATCTGGCAGCAGATGGAACCATGGAAGCGGAAGTGAATCATAGGGTTGGGGAGGGGGCGAAAATTCTGGGAGCCTTGAAGAATGTTTGGAAGTCGAGAACATTATCTCGGAAAGCAAAAATGGGTATGTCTGAAGGAACAGTAGTTCCAGCAATGATGTATGGTTGCGAGGCGTGGGCTATGGAGGGAGTTGTGCGCAGGAGGGTGGATGTGCTGGAAATGAGATGTTTGAGGACAATATGTGGTGTGAGGTAGTTTGATCGAGTAAGTAATGTAAGGGTAAGAGAGAAGTGTTGAAATAAAAAGAATGTGGTTAAGAGAGCAGAAGAGTGTGTTTTGAAATGGTTTGGTCACATGGAGTGAGTGAGTGAGGAAACATTGACCAAGAGGATATATGTGTCAGAGGTGGAGGGAACGCGGAGAAGTGGGAGACCAAATTGGAGGTGGAAAGATGGAGTGAAAAAAATTTTAAGTGATCGGGGCCTAAACATGCAGGAGGGTGAAAGGCGTGCAAGTAATAGAGTAAATTGGAACGATGTGGTATACCGGGGTCGACGTGTTGTCAATGGATTGAACCAGGGAATGTGAAACGTCTGGGGCAAACCATGGAAAGTTCTGTGGGGCCTGGATGTGGAAAGGGAATTGTGGTTTCGCTGCATTATTACATGACAGCTAGAGACTGAGTGTGAACGAATTGGGCCTTTGTTGTCTTTTCCTAGCGCTTCCTGGCACACATGACGGGGGAGGGGATGTTATTCCATATGTGGCGGGGTGGCGATGGGAATAAATAAAGGCAGACAGTATGGTTTGTGTACATGTGTATATATGTATATGTCTATGTATGTATATATATGTGTACATTGAGATGAATAGATTGGTATATTTGCGTGTGTGAACGTGTATGTATATACAGGTGTATGAGGGTGGGTTGGGCAATTCTTTCGTCTGTTTCCTTGCGCTCCCTCGCTAACCCGGGAGACAGCGACAAAGCAAAATGATAAATATATATATATATATATATATATATATATATATATATATATATATATATATATATATATATATATATATATATATATATATATATACACAAATATACAAATGTATATATATATACATGTATATATATATATACATGGAAGGTAAGTTTGAATGGAGCAAAACTGGAGGAAGTAAAGTGTTTTAGATATCTAGGAGTAGATCTGGCAGCGGATGGAACCATGGAAGCGAAAGTGGATCATAGGGTGGGGGAGGGGGTGAAAATCCTGGGAGCCTTGAAGAATGTGTGGAAGTCGAGAACATTATCTCGGAAAGCAAAAATGGGTATGTTTGAAGGAATAGTGGTTCCAACAATGCTGTATGGTTGCGAGGCGTGGGCTATGGATAGAGTTGTGCGCAGGAGGATGGATGTGCTGGAAATGAGATGTTTGAGGACAATATGTGGTGTGAGGTGGTTTGATCGAGTAAGTAACGTAAGGGTAAGAGAGATGTGTGGAAATAAAAAGAGCGTGGTTGAGAGAGCAGAAGAAGGTGTTTTGAAATGGTTTGGGCACATGGAGAGAATGAGTGAGGAAAGATTGACCGAGAGAATATATCTGTCAAGGGTGGAGGGAACGAGGAGAGATGGGAGACCAAATTGGAGGTGGAAAGATTGAGTGAAAAAGATTTTGAGTGATCGGGGCCTGAGCATGCAGGAGGGTGAAATGCCTGCAATGAATAGAGTGAATTGGAGCGATGTGGTATACCGGGGTCGAGGTGCTGTCAATGGATTGAACCAGGGTATGTGAAGCGTCTGGGGTAAACCATGGAAAGTATGTGGGGCCTGGATGTGGAAAGGGCGCTGTGGTTTCGGTGCATTATTACATGACAGCTAGAGACTGAGTGTGAACGAATGGGGCCTTTGGTGTCTTTCCTAGCGCTACCTCGCACACATGAGGGGGGAGGGGGATGTTATTCCATGTGTGGCGAATTGGCGATGGGAACAAATAAAGGCAGACGGTATGAATTATGTACATGTGTATATCTGTATATGTCTGTGTGTGTATATATATGTGTACATTGAGGTGTATAGGTATGTATATTTGCGTGTGTGGACGTGTATGTATATACATGTGTATGTGGGCGGGTTGGGCCATTCTTTCGTGTGTTTCTTTGCGCTACCTCGCTAACGCGGGAGACAGCGACAAAGCAAAATAATAAATATATATATATATATATATATATATATATATATATATATATATATATACATTTATATATATATACATTTATACATATATACATATATATATATATATATATATATATATATATATAAATTTTTTTCTTTTTTTTTTGCTCTGTCGCTGTCTCCCGCGTTTGTGAGGTAGCGCAAGGAAACAGACGAAAGAAATGGCCCAACCCACCCCCATAGACATGTATATACATACGTCCACACACGGAAAATATACATACCTAAACAGCTTTCCATGGTTTACCCCAGACACTTCACATGCCCCGATTTATTCCACTGACAGCACGTCAACCCCGGTATACCACATCGCTCCAATTCACTCTATTCCTTGCCCTCCTTTCACCCTCCTGCATGTTCAGGCCCCGATCACACAAAATCTTTTTCACTTCATCTTTCCACCTCCAATTTGGTCTCCCTCTTCTCCTCGTTCCCTCCACCTCCGACACATATATCCTCTTGGTCAATCTTTCCTCACTCATTCTCTCCATGTGCCAAAACCATTTCAAAACACCCTCTTCTGCTCTCTCAACCACGCTCTTTTTATTTCCAAACATCTCTCTTACCCTTACGTTACTTACTCGATCAAACCACCTCACACCACACATTGTCCTCAAACATCTCATTTCCAGCACATCCATCCTCCTGCGCACAACTCTATCCACAGCCCACGCCTCGCAACCATACAACATTGTTGGAACCACTATTCCTTCAAACATACTCATTTTTGTTTTCCGAGATAATGTTCTCGACTTCCACACATTTTTCAAGGCTCCCAGAATTTTCGCCCCCTACCCCACCCTATGATCCATTTCCGCTTCCATGGTTCCATCCGCTGCCAGATCCACTCCCAGATATCTAAAACACTTCACTTCCTCCAGTTTTTCTCCATTCAAACTCACCTCCCAATTGACTTGACCCTCAACCCTACTGTACCTAATAACCTTGCTCTCATTCGCATTTACTCTTAACTTTCTTCTTTCACACACTTTACCAAACTCAGTCACCAGCTTCTGCAGTTTCTCACATGAATCAGCCACCAGCGCTGTATCATCAGCGAACAACAACTGACTCACTTCCCAAGCTCTCTCATCCCCAACAGACTTCATACTTGCCCCTCTTTCCAAAACTCTTGCATTCACCTCCCTAACAACCCCATCCATAAACAAATTAAACAACCATGGAGACATCACACACCCCTGCCGCAAACCTACATTCACTGAGAACCAATCACTTTCCTCTCTTCCTACACGTACAAATGCCTTACATCCTCGATAAAAACTTTTCACTGCTTCTAACAACTTACCTCCCACACCATATATTCTTAATATATATATATATATATATATATATATATATATATATATATATATATATATATATATATATATATATATATATACATATATATATATATATAAGTGGTAGAGGATGTGTGGATTAGGTGTTTGCTTTCAAGAATATATGTCAGAAATACTTAGAAGAGCAAATGGATTTGTATGTAGCATTTATGGATCTGGAGAAGGCATATGATAGAGTTGATAGAGATGCTCTGTGGAAGGTATTAAGAATATATGGTGTGGGAGGCAAGTTGTTAGAAGCAGTGAAAAGTTTTTATCGAGGATGTATGGCATGTGTACGTGTAGGAAGAGAGGAAAGTGATTGGTTCTCAGTGAATGTAGGTTTAAGACAGGGGTGTGTGATGTCTCCATGGTTGTTTAATTTGTTTATGGATGGGGTTGTTAGGAAGGTAAATGCAAGAGTTTTGGAAAGAGGGGCAAATATGAAGTCTGTTGGGGATGAGAGAGCTTCGGAAGTGAGTCAGTTGTTGTTCGCTGATGATACAGCGCTGGTGGCTGATTCATGTGAAAAACTGCAGAAGCTGGTGATTGAGTTTGGTAAAGTGTGTGAAACAAGAAAGTTAAGAGTAAATGTGAATAAGAGCAAGGTTATTAGGTACAGTAGGGTTGAGGGTCAAGTCAATTGGGAGGTAAGTTTGAATGGAGAAAAACTGGAGGAAGTAAAGTGTTTTAGATATCTGGGAGTGGATCTGGCAGCGGATGGAACCATGGAAGCGGAAGTAGATCTTAGGGTGGGGGAGGGGGCGAAAATCCTGGGAGCCTTGAAGAATGTGTGGAAGTCGAGAACATTATCTCGGAAAGCAAAAATGGGTATGTTTGAAGGAATAGTGGTTCCAACAATGTTGTATGGTTACGAGGCGTGGGCTATGGATAGAGTTGTACGCAGGAGGATGGATGTGCTGGAAATGAGATGTTTGAGGACAATGTGTGGTGTGAGGTGGTTTGATCGAGTAAGTAACGTAAGGGTAAGAGAGATGTGTGGAAATAAAAAGAGCGTGGTTGAGAGAGCAGAAGAGGGTTTGGGCACATGGAGAGAATGAGTGAGGAAAGATTGACCAAGAGGATATATGTGTCGGAGGTGGAGGGAACGAGGAGAAGTGGGAGACCAAATTGGAGGTGGAAAGATGTAGTGAAAAAGATTTTGTGTGATCGGGGCCTGAACATGCAGGAGTGTGAAAGGAGGGCAAGGAATAGAGTGAATTGGATCGATATGGTATACCGGGGTTGACGTGCTGTCAGTCGAATGAATCAGGGCATGTGAAGCGTCTGGGGTAAACCATGCAAAGATGTGTAGTTATGTGTATTTGCGTGTGTGGACGTATGTATAGACATGTGTATGGGGGTCAGGTTGGGCCATTTCTTTCGTCTGTTTCCTTGCGCTACCTCGCAAACGCGGGAGACAGCGACAAAGAAAAAAAAAAAAAAAAATATATATATATATATATATATATATATATATATATATATATATATACATATATATGTATATATATATATATATATATATATATATATATATATATATATATATATATATATATATATATATATATATATATATATATATATACTTGCCTTTCTGACAAATGACCGTCAAATATTTGCTTGATGTTACTATCTCTATTTGTATGGTGTTATAATCTTATTATACATTTACTTATATCATCATAGCCATCGCTTCTTTTAATGATTTGATAACTTCTGTACAATACCCTTTTAGAAGCCTCAGATATCGCTTGATATAAAGAATAATTTGGAAGTAGTCAGAAAGGCATATGCCAGCTAACTGGATTCCTAACCAAATAGATTTTTTTCTGACTAGACTGAGGCTTTTATGTGCATAATGCATGTGCCAATATTTCATCACTGTTCTGAGACATAACACTCTCCCTTTCCATGATATAAATTACCTCCGTTCTGTAAGGAGCAGTCATGTCCACCACCTGCAGATAGCGCCAAGAGACAAACCAATTGGCAAGTCCAATGTCAGCTTCGTGCCTCTGTAGCTGACCTATCAATCCAAACCAAGATCCGTTTTCTAACTCCTCACCCCAGTTCTCTCCTGAAAGGGTAAGAAATCCGTGAGTATACTCTTACGCACAACTGGATAACGTTATCTCAAAGTTAAGGGATGAAAAATATTATGGTTAAAACTACGTATAATACAATATATAAAGAATACAAAAAAATAGAAGCAAAGTAATTGTGTACAAATATTGACGTTAACAACAGCCCAGGTAAGATTTGAGACCAGATCTCTTTCCTTTGCAAAACTTTAGATTTAAGACATCATACAAAATACACTTTCTCGATGTGCAGTTTTATAACAAGTTATGATACGATGCTACACTCGGACCTGAAACGACACAGTGTAACATCGCAATTTGCTACTACTTGTACACTCTCAAAAAACTTAATGTACTAGTAGTTTTCAAATATGACACCATGAAGAAAGCCCTCATCAAAAATACCCGTATCAAATAATACAGGTGTTGTTTATAAAGTCCCTTGTAAAGACTGTGACCAATTGTATATTGGACATTCGGGGAAAGATTTGGAAACTAGGATCTCACAACATACTTATAGCGGTAGAATAGCCCAACAGAGCAACTGCTTATTTCAACATAAAGCTGCCGTCGATCATTATATTGACTGGGATAGAGATAAAACCATAGATGAATCAAATTCTTTCAGAAAAGAAATGTAACTGAATCATGTTTGATCTCTGGCACATATAATCATACTGAAAATATGTCCTTTGTAAATTGTAAATGTGACAAACTGTTAACTAGAATACTTATTAAGAAGTATCCACCAGAATAACCGTGTCCACACATAATGTAAGGAGAAAAAGATCCGATGTCAGGTCACATGATTAGTGCCCACCTGCACTCCGAGGGGATTTATGAAGCCCAGCCTCACTGCTACCTCTGTGCTTTTAAGATCCTCAACATATGCTCTGTGAGCATGTGTTGAACGAAAGTACTCACAATTCTTATTTTCTCTCCTCAGTGGTGATGAGGATTCCTTGTGTGCCTTAGGCTATGAATTAAGCTTTGTGTGCTCTGACAGGGAAGCAAGCTGTATTGATGTCACAAAGTCGATTTGCAATTTAGAGAAAGACAGTAATTTAATTAATGATGAAATTAATTTCTGTAAAGGTTTAGTGTATACCAGTTTGTCAAAACCAGTGGAACCTAATTGCAGTAAAAGATTATAAGAGCTATCAACACCTTAAAAAAGACAATTGTATACATATATATATATATATATATATATATATATATATATATATATATATATATATATATATATATATATATATATATATTTTTTTTTTTTTTTTTTTTTTTTTTGCTTTGTCGCTGTCTCCCGCGTTTGCGAGGTACCGCAAGGAAACAGACGAAAGAAATGGCCCAACCCACCCCCATACACATGTATATACATACACGTCCACACACGCAAATATACATACCTACACAGCTTTCCATGGTTTACCCCAGACGCTTCACCTGCCCTGATTCAATCCACTGACAGCACGTCAACCCCGGTATACCACATCGCTCCAATTCACTCTATTCCTTGCCCTCCTTTCACCCTCCTGCATGTTCAGGCCCCGATCACACAAAATCTTTTTCACTCCATCTTTCAACCTCCAATTTGGTCTCCCTCTTCTCCTCGTTCCCTCCACCTCCGACACATATATCCTCTTGGTCAATCTTTCCTCACTCATTCTCTCCATGTGCCAAAACCATTTCAAAACACCCTCTTCTGCTCTCTCAACCACGCTCTTTTTATTTCCACACATCTCTCTCACCCTTACGTTACTTACTCGATCAAACCACCTCAAACCACACATTGTCCCCAAACATCTCGTTTCCAGCACATCCATCCTCCTGCGCACAACTCTATCAATATCCCACAACTCGCAACCATACAACAGTGTTGGAACCACTATTCCTTCAAACATACCCATTTTTGCTTTCCGAGATAATGTTCTCGACTTCCACACATTCTTCAAGGCTCCCAGAATTTTCGCCCCCTCCCCCACCCTATGATCCATTTCCGCTTCCATGGTTCAATCCGCTGCCAGATCCACTTCCAGATATCTAAAACATTTCACTTCCTCCAATTTTTCTCCATTCAAACTCACCTCCCAATTGACTTGACCCTCATCCCTACTGTACCTAATAACCTTGCTCTTATTCTTATATATGTATATATATGTATATATGTATATATATATATATATATATATATATATATATATATATATATATATATATATATATATATATATATATATAATTATATATATATATATATATATATATATATATATATATATATATATATTTCATTTCTTTCAAACTATTCGCCATTTCCTGCATTAGCAAGGTAGCGTTAAGAACAGAGGACTGGGCCTATGAAAGAATATCCTCACCTGGTCCCCTTCTCTGTTCATTCTCTTGGAAAATTAAAAAAAAAAAAAAAAGGGGAGGATTTCCAGCCCCCGCTCCCTCCCCTTTTAGTCGCCTTCTACAACATATATATATATATATATATATATATATATATATATATATATATATATATATATATATATATTTTTTTTTTTTTTTTTTTTTTTATACTTTGTCGCTGTCTCCCGCGTTTGCGAGGTAGCGCAAGGAAACAGACGAAAGAAATGGCCCAACCCCCCCCCCCATACACATGTACATACACACGTCCACACACGCAAATATACATACCTACACAGCTTTCCATGGTTTACCCCAGACGCTTCACATGCCTTGATTCACTCCACTGACAGCACGTCAACCCCTGTATACCACATCGCTCCAATTCACTCTACTCCTTGCCCTCCTTTCACCCTCCTGCATGTTCAGGCCCCGATCACACAAAATCTTTTTCACTCCATCTTTCCACCTCCAATTTGGTCTCCCTCTTCTCCTCGTTCCCTCCACCTCCGACACATATATCCTCTTGGTCAATCTTTCCTCACTCATTCTCTCCATGTGCCCAAACCATTTCAAAACACCCTCTTCTGCTCTCTCAACCACGCTCTTTTTATTTCCACACATCTCTCTTACCCTTACGTTACTTACTCGATCAAACCACCTCACACCACACATTGTCCTCAAACATCTCATTTCCAGCACATCCATCCTCCTGCGCACAACTCTATCCATAGCCCACGCCTCGCAACCATACAACATTGTTGGAACCACTATTCCTTCAAACATACCCATTTTTGCTTTCCGAGATAATGTTCTCGACTTCCACACATTTTTCAAGGCTCCCAAAATTTTCGCCCCCTCCCCCACCCTATGATCCACTTCCGCTTCCATGGTTCCATCCGCTGACAGATCCACTCCCAGATATCTAAAACACTTCACTTCCTCCAGTTTTTCTCCATTCAAACTCACCTCCCAATTGACTTGACCCTCAACCCTACTGTACCTAATAACCTTGCTCTTATTCACATTTACTCTTAACTTTCTTCTTCCACACACTTTACCAAACTCAGTCACCAGATTCTGCAGTTTCTCACATGAATCAGCCACCAGCGCTGTATCATCAGCGAACAACAACTGACTCACTTCCCAAGCTCTCTCATCCCCAACAGACTTCATACTTGCCCCTCTTTCCAGGACTCTTGCATTTACCTCCCTAACAACCCCATCCATAAACAAATTAAACAACCATGGAGACATCACACACCCCTGCCGCAAACCTACATTCACTGAGAACCAATCACTTTCCTCTCTTCCTACACGTACACATGCCTTACATCCTCGATAAAAACTTTTCACTGCTTCTAACAACTTGCCTCCCACACCATATATTCTTAATACCTTCCACAGAGCATCTCTATCAACTCTATCATATGCCTTCTCCAGATCCATAAATGCTACATACAAATCCATTTGCTTTTCTAAGTATTTCTCACATACATTCTTCAAAGCAAACACCTGATCCACACATCCTCTACCACTTCTGAAACCGCACTGCTCTTCCCCAATCTGATGCTCTGTACATGCCTTCACCCTCTCAATCAATACCCTCCCATATAATTTACCAGGAATACTCAACAAACTTATACCTCTGTAATTTGAGCACTCACTCTTATCCCCTTTGCCTTTGTACAATGGCACTATGCACGCATTCCGCCAATCCTCAGGCACCTCACCATGAGTCATACATACATTAAATAACCTTACCAACCAGTCAACAATACAGTCACCCCCTTTTTTAATAAATTCCACTGCAATACCATCCAAACCCGCTGCCTTGCCGGCTTTCATCTTCCGCAAAGCTTTTACTAACTCTTCTCTGTTTACCAAATCATTTTCCCTAACCCTCTCACTTTGCACACCACCTCGACCAAAACACCCTATATCTGCCACTCTGTCATCAGACACATTCAACAAACCTTCAAAATACTCATTCCATCTCCTTCTCACATCACCACTACTTGTTATCACCTCCCCATTTACGCCCTTCACTGAAGTTCCCATTTGCTCCCTTGTCTTACGCACCCTATTTACCTCCTTCCAGAACATCTTTTTATTCTCCCTAAAATTTACTGATAGTCTCTCACCCCAACTCTCATTTGCCCTTTTTTTCACCTCTTGCACCTTTCTCTTGACCTCCTGTCTCTTTCTTTTATACTTCTCCCACTCAATTGCATTTTTTCCCTGCAAAAATCGTCCAAATGCCTCTCTCTTCTCTTTCACTTATACTCTTACTTCTTCATCCCACCACTCACTACCCTTTCTAAACAGCCCACCTCCCACTCTTCTCATGCCACAAGCATCTTTTGCGCAATCCATCACTGATTCCCTAAATACATCCCATTCCTCCCCCACTCCCCTTACTTCCATTGTTCTCACCTTTCTGTACACAGTCTCTCCTGGTACTTCCCCACACAGGTCTCCTTCCCAAGCTCACTTACTCTCACCACCTTCTTCACCCCAACATATATATATGTATATATATATATATATATATATATATATATATATATATATATATATTTTTTTTTTTATAATTTGTCGCTGTCTCCCGCGTTTGCGACGTAGCGCAAGGAAACAGACGAAAGAAATGGCCCAACCCCCCCCCCATACACATGTATATACATACGTCCACACACGCAAATATATATACCTACACAGCTTTCCATGGTTTACCCCAGACGCTTCACATGACCCGATTCAATCCACTGACAGCACGTCAAACCCGGTATACCACATCGCTCCAATTCACTCTATTCCTTGCCCTCCTTTCACCCTCCTGCATGTTCAGGCCCCGATCACACAAAATCTTTTTCACTCCATCTCTCCACCTCTAATTTGGTCTCCCTCTTCTCCTTGCTCCCTCCACCTCCGACGCATATATCCTCTTGGTCAATCTTTCCTCACTCATCCTCTCCATGTGCCCAAACCACTTCAAAACACCCTCTTCTGCTCTCTCAACCACGCTCTTTTTATTTCCACACATCTCTCTTACCCTTACGTTACTCACTCGATCAAACCACCTCACACCACACATTGTCCTCAAACATTTCATTTCCAGCACATCCATCCTCCTGCGCACAACTCTATCCATAGCCCACGCCTCGCAACCATACAACATTGTTGGAACCACTATTCCTTCAAACATACCCATTTTTGCTTTCCGAGATAATGTTCTCGACTTCCACACATTCTTCAAGGCCCCCAAAATTTTCGCCCCCTCCCCCACCCGATGATCCACTTCCGCTTCCATGGTTCCATCCGCTGCCAGATCCACTCCCAGATATCTAAAACAATTCACTTCCTCCAGTTTCTCTCCATTCAAACTCACCTCCCAATTGACTTGACCCTCAACCCTATTGTACCTAATAACCTTGCTCTTATTCACATTATATATATATATATATATATATATATATATATATATATATATATATATATATATATATATATATATATATATATATATATATATATATATGGCCAGAGAGATGGCCAGAGAGCGTTATTGGATTACGTGTTATTTGACAGGCGTGCGATAGGGAGACTTTTGGATGTCAATGTGCTGAGAGGTGCAACTGGAGGGATGTCTGATCATTATCTTGTGGAGGCTAAGGTGAAGACTTGTATTGGTTTTCAGAAAAGAAGAGTGAATGTTGGGGTGAAGAGAGTGGTGAGAGTAAGTGAGCTTGGGAAGGAGACCTGTGTGAGGAAGTACCAGGAGAGACTGAGTACAGAATGGAAAAAGGTGAGAGCAATGGAAGTAAGAGGAGTGGGGGAGGAATGGGATGTATTTAGGGAATCAGTGATGTATTGCGCAAAAGATGCCTGTGGCATGAGAAGAGTGGGAGGTGGGTTGATTAGAAAGGGTAGTGAGTGGTGGGATGAAGAAGTAAGAGTATTAGTGAAAGAGAAGAGAGAGGCATTTGGACGATTTTTGCAGGGAAAAATTGCAAGTGAGTGGGAGATGTATAAAAGAAAGAGACAGGAGGTCAAGAGAAAGGTGCAAGAGGTGAAAAAAGGGCAAATGAGAGTTGGGTTGAGAGAGTATCATTAAATTTTAGGGAGAATAAAAAGATGTTCTGGAAGGAGGAAAATAAAGTGCGTAAGACAAGGGAGCAAATGGGAACTTTAGTGAAGGGCGCAAATGGGGAGGTGATAACAAGTAGTGGTGATGTGAGAAGGAGATGGAGTGAGTATTTTGAAGGTTTGTTGAATGTGTTTGATGATAGAGTGGCAGATATAGGGTGTTTTGGTCGAGGTGGTGTGCAAAGTGAGAGGGTTAGGGAAAATGATTTGGTAAACAGAGAAGAGGTAGTGAAAGCTTTGCGGAAGATGAAAGCCGGCAAGGCAGCAGGTTTGGATGGTATTACAGTGGAATTTATTAAAAAAGGGGGTGACTGTATTGTTGACTGGTTGGTAAGGTTATTTAATGTATGTATGAATCATGGTGAGGTGCCTGAGGATTGGCGGAATGAGTGCATAGTGCCATTGTACAAAGGCAAAGGGGATAAGAGTGAGTGCTCAAATTACAGAGGTATAAGTTTGTTGAGTATTCCTGGTAAATTATATGGGAGGGTATTGATTGAGAGGGTGAAGGCATGTACAGAGCATCAGACTGGGGAAGAGCAGTGTGGTTTCAGAAGTGGTAGAGGATGTGTGGATCAGGTGTTTGCTTTGAAGAATGTATGTGAGAAATACTTAGAAAAGCAAATGGATTTGTATGTAGCATTTATGGATATGGAGAAGGCATATGATAGAGTTGATAGAGATGCCCTGTGGAAGGTATTAAGAATATATGGTGTGGGAGGAAAGTTGTTAGAAGCAGTGAAAAGTTTTTATCGAGGATGTAAGGCATGTGCACGGGTAGGAAGAGAGGAAAGTGATTGGTTCTCAGTGAATGTAGGTTTGCGGCAGGGGTGTGTGATGTCTCCATGGTTGTTTAATTTGTTTATGGAAGGGGTTGTTAGGGAGGTAAATGCAAGAGTTTTGGAAAGAGGGGCAAGTATGAAGTCTGTTGGGGATGAGAGAGCTTGGGAAATGAGTCAGTTGTTGTTCGCTGATGATACAGCGCTGGTGGCTGATTCATGTGAGAAACTGCAGAAGCTGGTGACTGAGTTTGGTAAAGTGTGTGGAAGAAGAAAGCTAAGAGTAAATGTGAATAAGAGCAAGGTCATTAGGTACAGTAGGGTTGAGGGTCAAGTCAATTGTGAGGTGAGTTTGAATGGAGAAAAACTGGAGGAAGTGAAGTATTTTAGATATCTGGGAGTGGATCTGGCAGCGGATGGAACCATGGAAGCGGAAGTGGATCATAGGGTGGGGGAGGGGGTGAAAATTCTGGGAGTCTTGAAAAATGTTTGGAAGTCGAGAACATTATCTCGGAAAGCAAAAATGTGTATGTTTGAAGGAATAGTGGTTCCAACAATGTTGTATGGTTGCGAGGCGTGGGCTATGGATAGAGTTGTGCGGAGGAGGATGGATGTGCTGGAAATGAGATGTTTGAGGACAATGTGTGGTGTGAGGTGGTTTGATCGAGTAAGTTACGTAAGGGTAAGAGAGATGTGTGGAAATAAGAAGAGCGTGGTTGAGAGAACAGACGAGGGTGTTTTGAAGTGGTTTGGGCACATGGAGAGAATGAGTGAGGAAAGACTGACCAAGAGGATATATATGTCGGAGGTGGCGGGAACGAGGAGAAGAGGGAGACCAAATTGGAGGTGGAAAGATGGAGTGAAAAAGATTTTGTTTGATCGGGGCCTGAACATGCAGGAGGGTGAAAGGAGGGCAAGGAATAGAGTGAATTGGAGCGATGTGGTATACCGGGGTTGACGTGCTGTCAGTGGATTAAATCAAGGCATGTGAAGCGTCTGGGGTAAACCATGGAAAGCTGTGTAGGTATGTATATTTGCGTGTGTGGACGTATGTATATACATGTGTATGGGGGGAGGTTGGGCCATTTCTTTCGTCTGTTTCCTTGCGCTACCTCGCAAACGCGGGAGACAGCGACAAAGTATAATAAAAAAAAAAATAATAATATATATATATATATTCCTATGAGTCCACGGGGAAAATGAAACACGAAAAGTTCCCAAGTGCACTTTCGTGTAATAATCACATCATCAGGGGAGACACAAGAGAGGAATATAATAGTCAGTTGATATACATGTTTGGGACAATCACATGTTTACCAAATGGCGTCCTAGCTTCGTCTCTTCGATGTATATCAACTGACTATTATATTCCTCTCTTGTTTCTCCCCTGATGATGTGATTATTACATGAAAGTGCACTTGGGAACTTATTATGTTTCATTTTCCCCGTGGACTCATAGGAATATCCTGATCACGCGCAAAATTGTGATCCTTTCCAACATATATATATATATATATATATATATATATATATATATATATATATATATATATATATATATATATATATATATATATATATATTACTAAAGCGGATAAGGATAACACTGTTGTGATTTTGGACAAAAGTAACTATTTATCTAAAATAAATGATCTAAATGATGACACAACTTATTCTAAACCAGTATGAATCCCCTAGAAATAGTTAATTCACATTTCAATAAAGAATTGAAGTTGTTGTTGAAAGGTAATGGTTCTCTTATCAAAAGTTTGTCATCTTTGTCCCATTCATTGCCATGTACGTATGGACTTATCAAAAAGCATAAACAAAATTTTCCAGCAAGACCTATAGTGAGTTCAGTAGGCTCCATCACATATAGATAGTTTGTCAAAATGGTTAGTTTCTTTATTGAGCACTTTACTGGGTAAGATATCAAATTCTAATATCATAAACAATGTAGATTCAGTTAACAATCTTAACAATATCATTGTTAGATATGATTTCAAACTTAGCTTTGATGTTTTCTCACTTTTCACAAAAGTTCCAGTTGATGACCTTTTAGAATATTTGTTTCATGTATTGGATGGTATTCATTTACCTGTTTCAAAGTTGTTTTCATTGAACTGATAAAATTGTGTATAAAAGATTGTGTATTTCAATTCAATGGAAATTGTTATGCTCGAATATTTGGTATGGCAATGTGTAACCCTCTTTCAATTGTACTAATTAATCTTTATATGTAATTCTTTGAAACAAAATTACTAAAGGATGTCTTACTTCGAATGCAATTTGGTTTAGGTATGTACATGATGTTCTTTGTGTTTGGCCAACAGATGAAAATTTACAAATATTTCTCCCCTTACTTAACAACTTAGCACCTTCCATCAAATTTACTGTAGAAAATGAAAATAATGGTATGTTACCATATTTAGATTGCTTAATCCATAGGCAAGGAAACAAGTTTAAGCTTACCATATACAGAAAACCTACCAATGTATGCTCATACATCCATTATTACTCATCTCAACATGACAGTTATCATCATTTCAATCAATGTTCTTTAGGGCATTAATTATTTGCAGTCCACAGTATATTGATGATTTTGAGAAGATTTATTCTATTCGTTCTAAGTTAAAGTACCCTATATTCTTCATTGATAAATCCCTAAAGTTAGCAAAGAAATTATTTTATAAGGTTGAGCCCAAACATCAATTGACAACAAGAATCTTTTACTTCTCCCTTTTAATAATAATTTCACTTTGCTTTCGGTGTTGTTTAAATCCTTTAATGTACATGTTGTCTTCAGCAACAATAAAACGATAAAGAATATCTTAATCAGGAATTCACCAGAAATTTCTCCTGGGTACATTTATAAAGTGCCACGTAGAAATTGTGATAAGTTTTATGTTCGGCAGCCTTGTAAGGATCTTTCTGTTAGACGTAAGCAAAATAAGTAAAGTATAAGAACGGAACAAGAATCAAATGCCTTGTTTAATTACGTTAAAAACTATCATCATTGTATTGACTGGAGTAATGCCATCTCAGTTATTAACTGTAACTCCATTACCATGAAAATATCATTGAATCCTTTATTATAAAACACACAAAGAATTATTATGTTAATATTAGTGATGGTTTATACAAATTGGATAACTTTATTGTTGAAAAAATTTGTAAAATAATGAAATTATGATAAGCTAGTTGCCTGTCTTGGACAATTGCATGTTTACCAAATGGCTTCCTAGCTACGTTTCTTCGTTGTATATCAACTGACTGTTATGTTTTCCTCCTGTGTCTCCCCTGATGATGTGATTATTACACGAAAGTGCACTTGGGAACTTATCGTGGGAGGCAAGTTGCTAGAAGAAGTGAAAAGTTTTTATCGAGGGTGTAAGGCATATGTAGGAGTAGGAAGAGAGGAAAGTGATTGGTTCTCAGAAATTTCGGTTTGCGGCAGGGGTGGGTGATGTCTCCATGGTTGTTTAATTTGTTTATGGATGGGGTTGCTAGGGAGGTGAATGCAAGAGTTTTGGAGAGAGGGGCAAGTATGTAGTCTGTTATGGATGAGAGAGCTTGGGAAATGAGTCAGTTGCTGTTCGCTGATGATACAGCGCTTGTGGCTGATTCAGGTGAGAAAGCGCACAAGCTGGTGAATCAGTTTGGTAAAGTGTGTGAAAGAAGAAAGCTTAGAGTAAATGTGAATAAGAGCAAGGTTACTAGGTATAGTAGGGTTGAGGGACAAGTTAATTGAGAGATAAGTTTGAATGGAGAAACACTGAAGGAAGTGAAGTGTTTAGATATCTAGGAGTGGATTTAGCAGTGGATGGAACCATGGAAGCGGAAGTGAATCACAGGGTGGGGGAAGGCCGAAAGTTAGGGGAGCGTTGAAAAATGTGTGCAAGGCCAGAACATTATCTTGAAAAGCAAAAATGGGTGTGTTTGAAGGACTAGTGATTCCAGCAATGTTATATGATTACGAGGCGTGGACTTTAGATAGGGTTGTGCGGAGGAAGGTGGATGTGCTGGAAATGAGATGTTTAGGACAATATGTGGTGAGGTGGTTTGACCAAACGAAAGGGTAAAAGAGGTGTGTGGTAATGGAAAGAGTGTGGAAAAGACAGCAAAAGAAGGTGTATTGAAATGGCTTGGTCACATGGAGGTAATGAGTGAGGAAAAATTGACAAAGAGGATGTATGTGTCAGAGGTGGAGGGGACGAGAACTGGAAGACCAAATTGAAGGTAGAAAGATGGAGTGAAAAAGATTTTGAGCGATCTGGGCCTGAACATGCAGGAGGGTGAAAGGAATGAAAGGAATAGTGTGAACTGGAAAGATGTGGTATACGAGGGAGGCATGCGCTGTCAATGGATTGAACCAGGGCATGTGAAGCGTTTGGGGTAATCCATGGAAAGTTTTGTGGGGCCTGTATGTGGAAAGGGAGCTGTGGTTTCGGTGCATTATACATGAGAGCTAGAGACTGAGTGTGAACGAATGTGGCCTTTGTTATCTTTTCCTAGCGCTACCTCACGCACGTGCGGGGTAAGGGGATTGTCATTTCATGTGTGATGGGGTGGTGAGGAGAATGAATAAAGGCAGCAAGTATGAATTATGTACATGTGTATAAATGTATATATGTAAATGTACATGTATATATGTAATGTATATATGTAAATGTATATATGTAAATGTACATGTGTAAAATGTATATATGTGTATACGTTAAAATGTATAGGTGTGTATATGTGCGTGTGTGGACGTGTATGTATATACATGTGTATGTGGGTGGGTTGGGCCATTCTTCCGTCTTCTTCCTTGCGCTACCTCACTAACGCGGAATATATATATATATATATATATATATATATATATATATATATATATATATATATATATATATATATATATATATATATATATATATGTATATATATATATATATATATATATATATATATATTTTTTTTTTTTTTTTTCTCTCTCTTTTTTTTTAATTTTCCAAAAGAAGGAACAGAGAAGAGGGCCAGGTGAGGATATTCCCTCAAAGGCCCAGTCCTCTGTTCTTAACGCTACCTCGCTGTCACGGGAAATGGCGGATAGTATGAAAAAAAAAAAAAAAAAATATATATATATATATATATATATATATATATATATATATATATATATATATATATATATATATATATATATATATATATATATATATATATATATATTCGTTCACACTCACTCTCTAGCTGTCATATAATAATGCACCGAAACCACAGCTCCCTTTCCACATCCAGGCCCCACAGAACTTTCCATGGTTTATCAAAGACGCTTCACATGCCCTGGTTCAATCCATTGATAGCACGTCGATCCCGGTATACCACATCGTTCCAATTCACTCTATTCCTTGCATGCCTTTCACCCTCCTGCATGTTCAGGCCCCGATCACTCAAAAACTTTTTCACTACATCTTTCCACCTCCAATTTGGTCTCCCACTTCTCCTCGTTCCTTCCACCTCTGACACATATATCCTCTTGTTCAATCTTTCCTCACTCATTCTCTCCATGTGACAAAACCATTTCAAAACACCCTCTTCTGCTATCTCAACCACACTCTTTTTATTACCACACATCTCTCTTACCCTATTATTACTTAATCATACCACCTCACACCACTTATTGTCCTCAAACATCTCATTTCCAGCACATCCACCCTTCTCCGCAAAACTCTATCCATAGCCCACGCCTCGCAACCAAACGACATTGTTGGAACCACTATTACTTCAAACATACCCATCTTTGCTTTCCGAGATAATGTTCTCGACTTACACACATTCTTTAAAGCTCCCAGAATTTTAGCCCCCTCCCCAACCCTATGATTCCCTTCCGCTTCCATGGTTCCATCCGCTGCCAAATCCACTCCCAGATATCTAAAACACTTCACTTCCTCCAGTTCTTCTACATTCAAACTTACTTCCCAATTGACTTGATCCTCAACCCTACTGTACCTAATAACCTTACTCTTATTCATATTTACTCTCAACTTTCTTCTTTCACACAGTTTACCATATTCAGTCACAAGCTTCTGCAGTTTCTCTCATGAATAAGTCACCAGCGCTGTATCATCAGCGAACAGCAATTGACTTCCCAAGCTGTCTCATCCACAACAGACTGCATACTTGCCCCTCTTTCCAAAACTCTAGTATTCACCTCCCAAACAACCCCATCCACAAACAGATTAAACAACCATGGAGACATCATACACCCCTGCCGCAAACCTACATTCACTGAGAGCCAATCACTTTCCTCTCTTCTTACACGTAGACAAGCCTTACATCCTTGATAAAATTTTCACTGCTTCTAACAACTTGCCTTCCACACCATATATTCTTAATAACTTCCACAGAGCATCTCTATCAACTCTATCGTATGCCTTCTCAAGATCCATAAATGGTACATACCAATCCATTTGCTTTTCTAAGTATTTCTCACATACATTCTTCAAAGCAAACACCTGATGCACACATCCTCTACCACTTCTGAAACCACACTGCTCTTCCCCAATCTGATGCTCTGTACATGCCTTCACCCTCTCAGTCAATACCCTCCCATATAATTTACCAGGAATTCTCAACAACTTGTACCTCTGTAATTTGAGCACTCACTCTTATCCCCTTTGCCTTTGTACAATGGCAGTAGGCAAGTATTCCGCCAATCATACATATATTAAGTAACCTTACCAACCAGTCAACAATACAGTCACCCCCTTTTTTAATAAATTCTACTGCAATACCATCCAAACCCACTGTCTTGCCGGCTTTCATCTTCCGCAAAGCTTTTACTACCTCTTCTCTGTTTACCAAATCATTTTCCCTAACCCTCTCACTTTTCACCTCACCTCGACGAAAATACCCAATATCTGCCAATCTATCATCAACACATTCAGCAAACCTTCAATATATATATATATATATATATATATATATATATATATATATATATATATATATATATATATATATGTATATATATATATATATATATATATATATATATATATATATATATATATATATATATGTATTGTTTTATTCATTCTTATTTTGCTTTGTCGCTGTCTCCCGCGTTAGCGAAGTAGCGCAAGGAAACAGGAAACAGGAGAAAGAATGACCCAACCCACTACATACACATGTATATACATACACGTCCACACACGCAAACATGCATACCTATACGTCTCAACGTATATGTATATATATATACGCACAGACAAATACATATACGCATAAGTACATAATTCATACAGGCCCTACAGAACTTTCCATGGTTTACCCCAGACGCTTCACGTGCCCTGGTTCAATCCATCGAGAGCAGGTCGACACCGGTATACCACATCTTTCCAGTTCACTCTATTCCTGGCATGCCTTTCACGCTCCTGCATGTTCAGGCCCCGATCACTCAAAATCTTTTTCACTCCATCTTTCCACCTCTAATCTGGTCTTCCACTTCTCGTTCCCTCCACCTCTGACACATATATCCTCTTTGTCAATCTCTCCTCACTACTTCTATTTATGTGACTAAACAATTTCAAAACACCTTCTTCTGCTCGCTCAACCACACTCCTTTTATTACCACACATCTCTCTTACCCTATTATTATTTACTCGATCAAACCACCTCACACCACATATTGTCCTCACACATCTCATTTTCAGCACATCCATCCTCCTCCGCACAATTCTATATACAGCGCACGCCTCGCAACCATATAATATTGTTGGAGACACTATTCGTTCAAACATGCCCACTTTTGCTTTCCGAGATAACGTTATCGACTTCCACACATTCTTCAACGCTCCCAGAACTTTCGCCCCCTCCCCCACCATATGATTTACTTCCGCTTCCGTGGTTCCATCCACTGCCAAATCCACTCCCAGATATCTAAAACATTTCACGTCCTCCAGTTTTTCTCCTTTCAAACTTACCCCACAGTTGACTTGACCCTCAACACTTATGTACCTAATAACATTCCTTTTATGCACATTTATTCTCAGCTTTCTTCTTTCACACAGGTTGCCAACCTCAGTCACCAGCTTCTGCAGTTTCTCACAGGAATCAGCCACCAGCACTGTAACATCATTGAACAACAATCGACTCACTTTCCAAGCTCTCGCATCCACAACGGACTGCATACTTGCCCCTCTTTCCACAACTCTTGCATTCACCTCCCTAAGAACCCCATCTATAAACAAATTAAACAACCATGCCGCAAACCTACATTTACTGGTAACCAATCACTTTCCTCTCTTCCTACACGTACACATGCCTTACATCCTTGATAAAAACTTTTCATTACTTCTAACTACTTGCCTTCCACACAAAACTTTCTTAATACCTTTCCACAGATCATCTCGATCAACTCTATCATATGCCTTCTCCAGATCCATAAATGCTACATACAAATCCATTTGCTTTTCTAAGTATTTCTCACATACATTTCTCACATACATTCTTTCTCCCCTATCCCTAGGGATACGGGAGAAAGAATACTTCCTACGCATTACTCACGTGTCGTAGAAGGCGACTGAAGGGGACGGGAGCGGGGGGCCAGAAGCCCTCCCCTCCTTGTATCTTAACTTTCTAAAAGGGGAAACAGAAGGAGTTACGCGAGAGTGCTCATCCTCCTCGAAGGCTCAGAATGGGGTACCTAAATGTGTTTGGATGTAATCAAGATGAGAAAAAAGGAAATATATGGAGTATGTTTGAGGAAATAAACCTGGATGTTTTGGCTCTGAGTAAAGCGAAGCTCAAGCGTAAAGGAGAAGAGTGGTTTGGGAATGTCTTGGGAGTAAAGTCAAGGGTTAGTGAGAGGACAAGAGCAAGGGAAGGAGTAGCACTATTTATGAAACAGGAGTTGTGGGAGCATGTGATAGAATGTAAGAAAGTAAATTCTAGATTGATATGGGTAAAACTAAAAGTTGATGGAGAGAGATGGGTAGTTATTAGTGCATATGCACCTGGGCATGAGAAGAAAGATCATGAGAGGCAAGTGTTTTGGGAGCAACTGAATGAGTGTGTTAGTGGTTTTGATGCACAAGACCGGGTTATAGTGATGCGTGATTTGAATGCAAAGGTGAGTAATGTGGCAGTTGAGGGAATAATTGGTATACATGGGGTGTTCAGTGTTGTAAATGAAAATGGTGAAGAGCTTGTAGATTTATGTGCTGAAAAATGACTGATTAAGGAATACCTGGTTTAAAAAGCGAGATATACATAAGTTTACGCATGTAAGTAGGAGAGATGGATAGAGAGCGTTATTAGATTACGTGTTAATTGATAGGCGCACGAAAGAGAGACTTTTGGATGTTAATATGCTGAGAGGCGCAACTGGAGGGATGTCTGATCATTATCTTGTGGAGGTGAAGGTGCAGATTTGTAGGGGTTTTCAGAAAAGAAGAGAGAATGTTAGGGTGAAGAGAATGGTGAGAGTAAGTGAGCTTGGAAAGGAGACTTGTGTGAGGAAGTACCAAGAGATATTGAGAACAGAATGGAAAAAGATGAGAACAAAGGAGGTAAGGGGAGTAGGGGAGGAATGGGATTTATTTATCGAAGCAATCATGGCTTGCGCACAAGACGATTGTGGCATGAGAAGCGTGGAGGTGGGTTGATTAGAAAGGGTAGTGAGTGGTGGGATGAAGAAGTAAGATTACTAGTGAAAGAGAAGACAGAGGAATTTGGACGATTTTTGCAGGGAAAAAATGCAAATGAGTGGGAGATGTATAAAAGAAAGAGGCAGGAGGTCAAGAGAAAGGTACAAGAGGTGACAAAGAGGGCAAATGAGAGTTGGGGTGAGAGAGTATCGTTAAATTTTACGAAGAATAAAAAGATGTTTTGGAAGGAGGTAAATAAAGTGCGTAAGACAAGGGAGCAAATGCGAACTTCAGTGAAGGGGCTAATGGATATGTGATAACAAGTAGTGGTGATGTGAGAAGGAGATGGATTAAGTATTTTCAAGTTTTGTTGAATGTGTTTAATGATAGAGTGGGAGACATAGGGAGTTATGTTCGAGGTGGTGTGCAAAGTGAGAGGGTTAAGGAAAATGATTTGGTAAAGTGGGAAGAGGTAGTAAAAGCTTTACGGAAGATGAAAGCTGGCAAGGCAGCAGGTTTGGATGGTATTGCAGTGGATTTTTTTAAAAAGGGGTGACTTTATTGTTGACTAGTTGGTAAGGTTATTTAATGTATGTATGTTTCGTGGTGAGGTGCCTGAGGATTGGCGGAATGCTTGCATAGTGCCATTGTACAAAGGCAAAGGGGATAGGAGTGAGTACTCAAATTACAGAGGTATAAGTTTGTTGAGTATTCCTGGTAGATTATATGGGAGAGTATTAATTGAGAGGGTGAAGGCATGTACAAAGCACCAGATTGGGGAAGACCAGTGTCGTTTCAGAAGTGGTGGAGGATGTGTGGATCAGAATGTATGTGAGAAATACTTAGAAAAGCAAATGGATTGGTATGTATCATTTATGGATCTGGAGAAGGCATATGTTAGAGTTGATAGAGATGCGCTGTGGAAGGTATTAAGAATATATGGTGTGGGAGGCAAGTTGTTAGAAGAAGTGAAAAGTTTTTATCGAGGATGTAAGGCATGTGTACGTGTAGGAGGAAAGGAAAGTGATTGGTTCTCAGTGAATGTAGGTCTGCTGAAGGGGAGTTTGATGTCTCCATGGTTGTTTAATTTGTTCATGGATGAAGTTGTTAAGGAGGTGAATGCAAGAGTTTTGGAAAGAGGGGGAAGTATGCAGTCTGTTGTGGATGAGAGAGCTTGGGAAGTGAGACAGTTGTTGTTTGCTGATGATACAGCGCTGGTGGCTGGTTCATGTGAGAAACTGCAGAAGCTGGTGACTGAGTTTGGTAAAGTGAGTGAAAGAAGAAAGTTGAGAGTAAATGTATATAAGACGAAGGTTATTTGGTACAGTAGGGCTGATGTTCAAGTCAATTGGGAGGTAAGTTAAAATGGAGGAAAACTGGAGGAAGTGAAGTGTTTTAGATATCTGGGAGTGGATCTGGCAGCGGATGGAACCATGGAAGCGGAAGTGAATCATAGGGTGGGCGAGGGGGCGAAAATTCTGGGAGCCTTTAAAATGCGTGGAAGTCGAGATCATTATCTCAGAAAGCAAAAATGGGTATGTTTGAAGGAATAGTGGTTCCAACAATGTTGTATGGTTGCGAGGCGTGGGCTATGGATAGAGTTGTGCGGAAGACAGTGGATGTGCTGGAAATGAGATGTTTGAGGATGATATGTGGTGTGAGGTGGTTTGATCGAGTAAGTAATAATAGGGTAAGAGATATATATGGTAATAAAAAGAGTATGGTTGAGAGCAGAAGAGGGTGTTTTGAAATGGTTTGGTAACAGTGAGAGAATGAGTGAGGAAACATTGTCTAAGAGGATATATGTGTCAGAGTTGGAGGGAACGAGGTAAAGTGGAAGACCAAATTGGAGGTGGAATGATGGAGTGAAAAAGTTTTGAGTGATCGGGGCGTGAACATGCAGGAGGATGAAAGGCGTGCAAAGATTAGAGTGAATTGGAACGATATGGTATACCGGGGTCTACGTGCTGTGAATGGATTGAACCAGGGCATATGAAGCGTCTGGGGTAAACCATGGAAAGTTCTGTGTGGCCTGGATGTGGAAAGGGAGCTGTGGTTTCGGTGCATTTTTACATGGCAGCTAGAGACTGAATATGAACGAATGGGGCCTTTGTTGTCTTCCTAGCGCTACCCCGAACACATGAAGGGGGAGGGGTTTTTATGTCATGTTTGACGGGGTGGCGATGGGAATGAATAAAGGCAGACAGTATGAATTATGTACATGTGTATATATGTATATGTCTTTGTGTGTGTAAATATGTATACGTTGAGATGTATAAGTATGTATATTTGTGTGTGTGGACGTGTATGTATGTACATGTTTATGTGTGTGGGTTGGGCCATTCGTTCGTCATTTTTCTTGCGCTACCTCGCTGACGCGGGAGACAGCGACAAAGGAAATATATATATATATATATATATATATATATATATATATATATATATATATATATATTTTTTTTTTTGTTCTATTTTTATTTGCTTTGTCGTTGTCTCCCGCGTTGGCGAGGTAGCGCAAGGAAACAGACGAAAGAAATGGCCCAACCCACCCCAATACACATATATATACATACACGTCCACTCACGCAAATATACATACCCATACATCTCAATGTACGCATATATATACACACACAGACGCATATATATATACACATGCACACAATTCACACTGTCTGCCTATTATTCATTCCCATCGCCACCTCACCACACATGGAATAATATTCCCCTCCCCCCCTCATGTGTGCGAGGCAGCGCTAGGAAAGGACAACATAGGCCCCATTCGTTCACACTCAGTCTCTAGCTGTCATGCAATAATGCCTGAAACCACAGTTCCCTTTCCACATTTAGGCCAGACAGAACTTTCCATGGTTTACCCCAGACGCTTCACATGCCCTGATTGAATCCATTATATATATATATATATATATATATATATATATATATATATATATATATATATATATATATATATATATATATATATATATATGTATTATTTATTTATCTATTTTGCTTTGTCGCTGTCTCCCGCGTTAGCGAGGTAGCGCAAGGAAACAGACGAAAGAATGGCCCAACCCGCCCACATACACATATATATACATACACGTCCACACACACAAATATACATACCTATACATCTCAATGTACACATACATATACACACACAGACATATACATATATACACATGTACATAATTCATACTGTCTGCCTTTATTTGTTCCAATCGCCACCTCGCCACACATGGAATAACAGCCCCCTCACCCCTCATGTGTGCGAGGTAGCGCTAGGAAAAGACACCAGAGGCCCCATTCGTTCACACTCAGTCTCTAGCTGTCATGTAATAATGCACCGAAACCACAGCTCCCTTTCCACATCCAGGCCCCACACAACCTTCCATGGTTCACCCCAGACGCTTCACATGCCCTGGTTCAATCCATTGACAGCACGTCGACCCGGTATACCACATCGTTCCAATTCACTCTATTCCTTGCACGCCTTTCACCCTCCTGCATGTTCAGGCCCCGATCACTCAAAATCTCTTTCACTCCACCCCTCCACCTAAAATATGGTCTCCCACTTCTCTCGCTCCCTCCACCCTTGACACATATATCCTCTTTGTCAATCTTTCCTCACTCATTCTCTCCACGTGACCAAACCACTTCAAAACACCCTCTTCTGCTCTCTCAACCACACTCTTTTTATTTCCACACATCTCTCTTACTCTGTTATTACTTACTCGATCAAACCACCTCACACCACATACTGTCCTCAAGCATCTCATTTCCAGCACATCCACCTCCTGCGCACAACTCCATCCACAGCCAACGCCTCGCAACCATACAACATTGTTGGACCACTATTTCTTCAAACATACCCACCTTTGCTTTCCGAGATAATGTTCTCGACTTCCAAACATTCTTCAATGCTACCAGAATTTTCGCCCCCTCCCCCACCCTATGATTCACTTCCGTTTCCATGGTTCCATCCGCTGCCAGATCACTCCCAGATATCTAAAACACTTTACTTCCTCCAGTTTTTCTCCATTCAAACTTACCTCCCAATTGACTTGACCCTCAACCCTACTGTACCTAATACCATTGCTCCTATTCACATTTACTCCCAACTTTCCCCTTTCACACACTTTACCAAACTCAGTCACCAGCTTCTGCAGTTTCTTACATGAATCAGCTACCAGCGCCGTATCATCAGCGAACAACAACTGACTCACTTCCCAAGCTCTCTCATCCACAAAAGACTGCATACTTGCCCCTCCCTCCAAAACTCTTGCACTCACCTCCCTAACAACCCCATCCATAAACAAATTAAACAACCACGGAGACATCACACACCCCCGCCGCAAACCTACATTCACTGAGAACCAATCACTTTCTTCTATTCCTACGCGCACACATGCCTTACATCCTCGATAAATACTTTTCACTGCTTGTAACTACACGCCTCCCACACCATATACTCTTATAATCCTCCACAGAGCATCTCCATCAACTCTATCATATGCCTTCTCCAGAGCCATAAATGCTACATACAAATCCATTTGTTTTTCTAAGTACCTCTCACATACATTACTCAAAGCAAACACCTGATCCACACATCCTCCACCACTTCTGAAACCACACTGCTCCTCCCCAATCTGATGCTCTGTACATACCTACACCCACTCAATCAATACCCTCCCAAATAATTTACCAGGAATACTCAACAAACTTATACCTCTGTAATTTGAGCACTCACTCTTATCTCCTTCGCCTTTGTACAATGACACTATGCAAGCATTCCGCCAATCCTCAGGTACCTCACCACGAATCATACACACAGTAAATAACCTTACCAACCGAGTCAACAATACAGTCACACCCTTTTCTAATAAATTCCACTGCAATACCATCCAAACCTGCTGCCTTGCTGGCTTTCATCTTCCGTAAAGCTTTTACTACCTCTTCTCTATTTACCAAATCATTATCCCTAACCCTCTAACTTTGCACACCACCTCGACCAAAACACCCTATATCTGCCACTCTATCATCAAACACATTCAACAAACCTTCAAAATACTCACTCCATCTCCTTCTCACATCACCACCACTTGTTATCACCTCCCGACTAGCCCCCTTCACTGAAGTTCCCATTTGCTCCCTTGTCCCACGCACCCTATTTACCTCATTCCTAAACATCTTTTTATTCTGCCTCAAATTTAATGATACCGATATATATATATATATATATATATATATATATATATATATATATATATATATATATATATATATATATATATATATATATATATACATATATATATATATATATATATATATATATATATATATATATATATATATATATATATATATATATATATATATGTGTCGGAGGTGAAGGGAACAAGGAGAAGAGGGAGACCAAATTGGAGGTGGAAAGATTGAGTGAAAAAGATTTTGTGTGATCAGGGCCTGAACATGCAGGAGGGTGAAAGGAGGGCAAGGAATAGAGTGAATTGTAGCGATGTGGTATACCGGGGTTGACGTGCTGTCAGTGGATTGAATCAAGGCATGTGAAGCGTCTGGGGTAAACCATGGAAAGCTGTGTAGGTATGTATATTTGCGTGTGTGGACGTATGTATATACATGTGTATGGGGGGGGGTGGGTTGGGCCATTTCTTTCGTCTGTTTCCTTGCGCTACCTCGCAAACGCGGGAGACAGCGACAAAGTCTAATAAAAAGAAAATAATAATATATATATATATATATATATATATATATATATATATATATATATATATATATATATATATATATATATATATATATACATACCGTTATAAATGTGTGTGTGTGTGTGTGTGTATTGCACATTGTCTTCGAAGTAAACACCTTACTCATGCATCCTCTACCACTATAGAAATCATGTTGGTCCTACTGACTGTGATGTTATGTAAATATATTCTTTCCCTCAGTCACCACTCTTCCATCTAATTTACTAGGCACACCAAACTAAATTTTCTATTTTTAAACTAGAACGTTCAATTTTAACCACATCCCTTATACGGAGGCATTCTCCTAATCATTAGGCACATCACATTTGTGCCTTACACATATTATAAATCCTATTACAAGAAAACATTAATAGACAACTACTCTCATGATGATTTTCGTAACACTAGACTTTACATTAAGATCAGGAAGTATCGATAACTTTACGATACCATTAGGAGGCTCCATAAACGTAAGAGTAAAGTTGAGGACTCGAGCGACTGTCTTGACAACTTCAATTTCCATACCGTAGCGGAGCAGCACCGTGCCATTCTCTGCCCGGTGGAAGAAGTTACACGGTGCAAAGTGGAACGTTGACACCTGGGGATGAGGGAGTATATCTCACTATGAGTTATAGGCTGACCACCGGCACACGGTAAAGTGCATCTCACTCAGTGGTTTCCCCTCACCATCAACGCACCATTAACAACACATAGTTAAGCGCAATGTAACTGGCTAATGTACTGAGTCGTGTTTCAGTGGCTTGTTGTAGTTAGTGATACTGGATCATCTGTATTCACAACGAAAAAAATTACCGATTATTCCATTATTGTATCTTTCATTTTTGTCTTTCTCTGCTCAGTTCTTCTTTAAAAACAAAAAGATGATTAACTTTCCCAGGTTACGGCAATTCTGAGTTCATCTCATTACCAGAATAAATGAGTCAACTGAAATTTGATCTCTCAGTTTTCAATCTAATTTGTTATCGTTCACGTACCTTAAGCACGGCGCCTTGTAGGTCAGCCAGTTTGTCAGGGAAGAGGTCTAACTGGCGGGTGAAGCTGTGGTGGTACCAGGTGTTGATACGCCTCACTCCCGGACCCCAGTACAGCTGGTTCATGTACATCATCCACTCCCCTTCGGTGCCAGACTGTGGGATAGATCACAAGCTATAGGTACAGCTGGCTCATGTACATCACCCACTCCCCTTCGGTGCCAGACTGGTTCATGCTCAACTGTTAATCTTCCTTGGTAACAACCCTGCGAGGGAATATGAATCAAAATTCACCTGGTTTAACCAGTCTTTTACATGGCCATTGAATCACATATAATCTTGGTGTAGCTTGTTAAAGCAAAGGTTGAATTCAAACTGATAATGATTTGTTTGTCTTACTTGTCGAGTCCGTATTTCTTTGTTGCATGGAATTTTTGGAAAGACGAAATTAAGGTCTTACTGATAGTGTTACTGTACAACGTAACATTAAAAGCACTGTTTTTAGTAACCTGTCATATATTTGCTAAGTTGAGAGAATAAGCATTTAGACTATCATCATTTGTCACATTTTTGCTACTTTATGCATAAAACGTCTTTCTAACTTACCAATATCCTTGTTCAAAAAACGCCTAAACTGCCTAAAGATGCGTCTCATAGGACTACATTCGTCTACCAGAGTTATGGGATCAGTTATCCGTAGTGCTCTAAAGAACGGAGACATAAGTACAGACATTTTTACAGAATAATACTGCTCTCAGAGTTGGTAGGCTTCCAGTAAATCTTAAAGGACAAATGATCAGATTCCCTTGTTATTAACACCTCAATAAACGGCAATTTGCCTTCTACTTCTCCATTAAGTTTTGAATTTGATGGTGGGGTGAATGTTATCTATTTCATTAAAGAAAACATCGCAATCTTGGGAAGATGGCCATAAGGACACACATCATCAACGTATCTAAATCAGATTTTGGATGATTATTGATTGAAGTTAGGATTTCGGGCTAAAAGTATTCCATGAATAAGTTACTGAGGATTGGACTAGGTAGATATTCCATGGCAAGACCAAATTTCTATCTATAAAATTTTCCATCATCATTTATGAAAACATTATTGGAAACACATTACTCTACTGACATAATGAAAGTTTTTATGAGCAGGAACAAGTCAAAACAGATCAGGCAATTTCCTCCTTAGGTGGCTAGTGAAAAGTAAATTCACATCAAAACTTATGAGAGGGATTAACCATCCTTACTTACTTCAAAATGTCTTGGTGCTTACTTAACAATTGGTTGAGACTAGAACTGAAGGTTTTTACTTAATTATTAACGGAATTCGGTGTTAATCTTTCGTATGTTTGACTATCATTTAAACAATCCAAAGCTTACATCTATAGTTCACTGCATTCCAAATCAAGATCTGTCTAATCTTATCTGATTTTGTGATGTGAATACCATCATTTATCCTGAGATTTGCAATGGCCCTCTAGAATCTATATGGCATATCACTACACTTAGAAATGCTTTTACTGGCAATGGCACTTAAAACTGAACCATAACGGAATTAAATTCTTGGTTGGCGTTATTAGTGGATTTCACTTTAGACACTAAATTTTTCAAAATAAAACTATCGGGGGATTTGAAAAAAACGAGAGTCCAAAACCCAAGGCAAGTTTTCATCTATGGTTAAGGAATAGGAGAAAAGATTGATGATCTTTTCATATGGGTTGATTATTTTGACCATTAACTGCTGTAAAAGATCTTAGTATTTTCCATTCCAGATGGTTCTTTCAGACGATGCTAGTCTTCTTACTTCACTTATACGGTTGGCTGAAGAAAACCTGGCCGGAAACAGTTTTGCATTGTCTGTGTGCTGTATTCTGATATATGAAGTCTGTTTCTTCTTATAGAGAGCATCTGGGATTAGGGTGCGTGGTACTAAATTGTTCCTAAGGCACTCTTGTAAGGAAGTCTTGTTGGAATTTATGTTGCAACATCTTGGTCTTAGCAGAGAGGTAGGCACGGTAGTACTTACTAAAAAGTCTGGTGGATGGTGGGAAGTCCTAAGAGTTGTCAGGTGGGACCTCTATCGTGATCCTTCACTGTAGATACGTTGATCACACTAGTCCATGATTATAGTTATGAAGATGAAATTACGAATCAGTAGTTCATATATTTTCTTTAACCTGTAATCCTTCTGTACTTGTGGCACAACATGATTATGAAGACAATCCACGGCATCAGGTACGAATGATTAATGAAGTTATTCATATCCCAACATCACAAATGAAGAACCATATGGCGATTAACATCATACAAAATGTAATAGACTAGCCGAAAGTGACCGTTAAAGGAAGACTCTGGGGAATGACATGTAGTTAAGGAGTGTTACCTGGCGGGTGGTCGCCTGGGTAGCTAGCTGTGTATTAGACCAATTTTTCTTATGGTTTTCTTTCTTGTCAGTTCTTTAATGATGACTTAGTTGATGATATGAATTTCCAGTAAAGTGTAAAGTCACATTCATAGCTATCATCCCAAACTAGTTTGATATATATATATATATATATATATATATATATATATATATATATATATATATATATATATATATATATATATATATATATATTTTTTTTTTTTTTTTTTTTTCCCGCTGTCTCCCGCGTTTGCGAGGTAGCGCAAGGAAACAGACGAAAGAAATGGCCCAACCCACCCCCATACACATGTATATACATACGTCCACACACGCAAATATAAATACCTACACAGCTTTCCATGTTTTACCCCAGACGCTTCACATGCCCCGATTCAATCCACTGACAGCACGTCAACCCCGGTATACCACATCGCTCCAATTCACTCTATTCCTTGCCCTCCTTTCACCCTCCTGCATGTTCAGGCCCCGATCACACAAAATCTTTTTCACTCCATCTTTTCACCTCCAATTTGGTCTCCCTCTTCTCCTCGTTCCTTCCACCTCCGACACATATATCCTCTTGGTCAATCTTTCCTCACTCATTCTCTCCATGTGCCCAAACCATTTCAAAACACCCTCTTCTGCTCTCTCAACCACGCTCTTTTTATTTCCACACATCTCTCTTACCCTTACGTTACTTACTCGATCAAACCACCTCACACCACACATTGTCCTCAAACATCTCATTTCCAGCACATCCATCCTCCTGCGCACAACTCAATCCATAGCCCACGCCTCACAACCATGCAACATTGTTGGAACCACTATTCCTTCAAACATACTCATTTTTGCTTTCCGAGATAATGTTCTCGACTTCCACACATTCTTCAAGGCTCCCAGAATTTTCGCCCCCTCCCCCACCCTTTGATCCACTTCCGCTTCCATGGTTCCATCCGCTGCCAGATCCACTCCCAGATATCTAAAACACTTCACTTCCTCCAGTTTTTCTCCATTCAAACTCACCTCCCAATTGACTTGACCCTCAACCCTACTGTACCTAATAACCTTCCTCTTATTCACATTTACTCTTAACTTTCTTCTTTCACACACTTTACCAAACTCAGTCACCAGCTTCTGCAGTTTCTCACATGAATCAGCCACCAGCGCTGTATCATCAGCGAACAACAACTGACTCACTTCCCAAGCTCTCTCATCCCCAACAGACTTCATACTTGCCCCTCTTTCCAAAACTCTTGCATTCACCTCCCTAACAACTCCATCCATAAACAAATTAAACAACCATGGAGACATCACACACCCCTGCCGCAAACCTACATTCACTGAGAACCAATCACTTTCCTCTCTTCCTACACGTACACATGCCTTACATCCTCGATAAAAACTTTTCACTGCTTCTAACAACTTGCCTCCCACACCATATATTCTTAATACCTTCCACAGAGCATCTCTATCAACTCTATCATATGCCTTCTCCAGATCCATAAATGCTACATACAAATCCATTTGCTTCTCTAAGTATTTCTCACATACATTCTTCAAAGCAAACACCTGATCCACACATCCTCTACCACTTCTGAAACCACACTGCTCTTCCCCAATCTGATGCTCTGTACATGCCTTCACACTCTCAATCAATACCCTCCCATATAATTTACCAGGAATACTCAACAAACTTATACCTCTGTAATTTGAGCACTCACTCTTATCCCCTTTGCCTTTGTACAATTGCACTATGCACGCATTCCGCCAATCCTCAGGCACCTCACCGTGAGTCATACATACATTAAATAACCTTACCAACCAGTCAACAATACAGTCACCCCTTTTTTGATAAATTCCACTGCAATACCATCCAAACCTGCTGCCTTGCCGGCTTTCATCTTCCGCAAAGCTTTTCCTACCTCTTCTCTGTTTACCAAATCATTTTCCCTAACCCTCTCACTTTGTAAGGATCTTTCCGTTAGACTTAAGCAACATAAATATAGTATAAGAATAGGACAAGAATCAAATGCCCTGTTTAATCATGTTAAAAACTATGATCATTGTATTGACTGGAGTAACGCCATCTCAGTTGTTAACTCTGACTTTATTGCCAATTGAAATATCATTGAATCTTCTAGTACTAAATACACAAAGAATTATAATCTTAACATTAGTGATGGTCTGTCAAATTAGATAACTTTATTGTTGATAAGATTTGTAAAATGATAAGTTTATGAACGCTCGTTGTATGTTTTGGACAATCACATGTTTACCAAATTAAAAACTATGATCATTGCATTGACTGGAGTAACGCCATCTCAGTTGTTAACTCTGACTTTATTGCCAAGTGAAATATCATTGAATCTTCTAGTACTAAATACACAAAGAATTATAATCTTAACATTAGTGATGGTCTGTCAAATTAGATAACTTTATTGTTGATAAGATTTGTAAAATGATAAGTTTATGAACGCTCGTTGTATGTTTTGGACAATCACATGTTTACCAAATGGCGTCCTAGCTTCGTTTCTTAGATGTATATCAACTGACTGTTATATTTCTCTCTTGTGTCTCCCCTGATGATGTGATTATTACACGAAAGTGCACTTGCGAACTTTTCATGTTTCATTTTCCTCGTGGACTCATAGAAATGTATATATATATATATATATATATATATATATATATATATATATATATATATATATATATATATATTTTTTTTTTTTTTTTTTTTTTTTTTATACTTTGTCGCTGTCTCCCGCGTTTGCGAGGGAGCGCAAGGAAACAGACGAAAGAAATGGCCCCCCCCCCATACACATGCACATACACACGTCCACACACGCAAATATACATACCTACACAGCTTTCCATGGTTTACCCCAGACGCTTCACATGCCTTGATTCAATCCACTGACAGCACGTCAACCCCTGTATACCACATCGCTCCAATTCACTCTATTCCTTGCCCTCCTTTCACCCTCCTGCATGTTCAGGCCCCGATCACACAAAATCTTTTTCACTCCATCTTTCCACCTCCAATTTGGTCTCCCTCTTCTCCTCGTTCCCTCCACCTCCGACACATATATCCTCTTGGTCAATCTTTCCTCACTCATTCTCTCCATGTGCCCAAACCATTTCAAAACACCCTCTTCTGCTCTCTCAACTACGCTCTTTTTATTTCCACACATCTCTCTTACCCTTACGTTACTTACTCGATCAAACCACCTCACACCACACATTGTCCTCAAACATCTCATTTCCAGCACATCCATCCTCCTGCACACAACTCTATCCATAGCCCACGCCTCGCAACCATACAACATTGTTGGAACCACTATTCCTTCAAACATACCCATTTTTGCTTTCCGAGATAATGTTCTCGACTTCCACACATTTTTCAAGGCTCCCAAAATTTTCGCCCCCTCCCCCACCCTATGATCCACTTCCGCTTCCATGGTTCCATCCGCTGCCAGATCCACTCCCAGATATCTAAAACACTTCACTTCCTCCAGTTTTTCTCCATTCAAACTCACCTCCCAATTGACTTGACCCTCAACCCTACTGTACCTAATAACCTTGCTCTTATTCACATTTACTCTTAACTTTCTTCTTTCACACACTTTACCAAACTCAGTCACCAGCTTCTGCAGTTTCTCACATGAATCAGCCACCAGCGCTGTATCATCAGCGAACAACAACTGACTCACTTCCCAAGCTCTCTCATCCCCAACAGACTTCATACTTGCCCCTCTTTCCAGGACTCTTGCATTTACCTCCCTAACAACCCCATCCATAAACAAATTAAAGAACCATGGAGACATCACACACCCCTGCCGCAAACCTACATTCACTGAGAACCAATCACTTTCCTCTCTTCCTACACGTACACATGCCTTACATCCTCGATAAAAACTTTTCACATATATATATACTTATATATATATATATATATATATATATATATATATATATATATATATATATATATATATATATATATATATAATTATTTATATTTATATATATATATATATTTTTTTTTTTTTTTTTTTTTTTATACTTTGTCGCTGTCTCCCGCGTTTGCGAGGTAGCGCAAGGAAACAGACGAAAGAAATGGCCCAACCCCCCCCCCCCCCATACACATGTACATACACACGTCCACACACGCAAATATACATACCTACACAGCTTTCCATGGTTTACCCCAGACGCTTCACATGCCTTGCTTCAATCCACTGACAGCACGTCAACCCCTGTATACCACATGACTCCAATTCACTCTATTTCTTGCCCTCCTTTCACCCTCCTGCATGTTCAGGCCCCGATCACACAAAATCTTTTTCACTCCATCTTTCCACCTCCAATTTGGTCTCCCTCTTCTCCTCGTTCCCTCCACCTCCGACACATATATCCTCTTGGTCAATCTCTCCTCACTCATTCTCTCCATGTGCCCAAACCATTTCAAAACACCCTCTTCTGCTCTCTCAACCACGCTCTTTTTATTTCCACACATCTCTCTTACCCTTACGTTACTTACTCGATCAAACCACCTCACACCACACATTGTCCTCAAACATCTCATTTCCAGCACATCCATCCTCCTGCGCACATCTCTATCCATAGCCCACGCCTCGCAACCATACAACATTGTTGGAACCACTATTCCCTCAAACATACCCATTTTTGCTTTCCGAGATAGTGTTCTCGACTTCCACACATTTTTCAAGGCTCCCAAAATTTTCGCCCCCTCCCCCACCCTATGATCCACTTCCGCTTCCATGGTTCCATCCGCTGACAGATCCACTCCCAGATATCTAAAACACTTCACTTCCTCCAGTTTTTCTCCATTCAAACTCACCTCCCAATTGACTTGACCCTCACCCCTACTGTACCTAATAACCTTGCTCTTATTCACATTTACTCTCAACTTTCTTCTTCCACACACTTTACCAAACTCAGTCACCAGCTTCTGCAGTTTCTCACATGAATCAGCCACCAGCGCTGTATCATCAGCGAACAACAACTGACTCACTTCCCAAGCTCTCTCATCCCCAACAGACTTCATACTTGCCCCTCTTTCCAGGACTCTTGCATTTACCTCCCTTACAACCCCATCCATAAACAAATTAAACAACCATGGAGACATCACACACCCCTGCCGCAAACCTACATTCACTGAGAACCAATCACTTTCCTCTCTTCCTACACGTACACATGCCTTACATCCTCGATAAAAACTTTTCACTGCTTCTAACAACTTGCCTCCCACACCATATATTCTTAATACCTTCCACAGAGCATCTCTATCAACTCTATCATATGCCTTCTCCAGATCCATAAATGCTACATACAAATCCATTTGCTTTTCTAAGTATTTCTCACATACATTCTTCAAAGCAAACACCTGATCCACACATCCTCTACAACTTCTGAAACCACACTGCTCTTCCCCAATCTGATGCTCTGTACATGCCTTCACCCTCTCAATCAATACCCTCCCATATAATTTACCAGGAATACTCAACAAACTTATACCTCTGTAATTTGAGCACTCACTCTTATCCCCTTTGCCTTTGTACAATGGCACTATGCACGCATTCCGCCAATCCTCAGGCACCTCACCATGAGTCATACATACATTAAATAACCTTACCAACCAGTCAACAATACAGTCACCCCCTTTCTTAACAAATTCCACTGCAATACCATCCAAACCTGCTGCCTTGCCGGCTTTCATCTTCCGCAAAGCTTTTACTACCTCTTCTCTGTTTACCAAATCATTTTCCCTAACCCTCTCACTTTGCACACCACCTCGACCAAAACACCCTATATCTGCCACTCTGTCATCAGACACATTCAACAAACCTTCAAAATACTCATTCCATCTCCTTCTCACATCACCGCTACTTGTTATCACCTCCCCATTTACGCCCTTCACTGAAGTTCCCATTTGCTCCCTTGTCTTACGCACCCTATTTACCTCCTTCCAGAACATCTTTTTATTTTCCCTAAAATTTACTGATAGTCTCTCACCCCAACTCTCATTTGCCCTTTTTTTCACCTCTTGCACCTTTCTCTTGACCTCCTGTCTCTTTCTTTTATACTTCTCCCACTCAATTGCATTTTTTCCCTGCAAAAATCGTCCAAATGCCTCTCTCTTCTCTTTCACTAATACTCTTACTTCTTCATCCCACCACTCACTACCCTTTCTAAACAGCCCACCTCCCACTCTTCTCATGCCACAAGCATCCTTTGCGCAATCCATCACTGATTCCCTAAATACATCCCATTCCTCCCCCACTCCCCTTACTTCCATTGTTCTCACCTTTTTCCATTCTGTACACAGTCTCTCCTGGTACTTCCCCACACAGGTCTCCTTATATATATATATATATATATATATATATATATATATATATATATATATATATATATATATATATATATATATATATATATATATATATTTTTTTTTTTTTTTTTTTTTTTTTTTTGCTTTGTCGCTGTCTCCCGCGTTTGCGAGGTAGCGCAAGGAAACAGACGAAAGAAATGGCCCAACCCACCCCCATACACATGTATATACATACGTCCACACACGCAAATATACATACCTACACAGCTTTCCATGGTTTACCCCAGACGCTTCACATGCCCTGAGTACAGAATGGAAAAATATACATACCTGGAAATCCTCCCCTCTCGTTCTTTTTTTTTTCTTTTTTTTTAATTTTCCAAAAGAAGGGACAGAGAAGGGGGCCAGGTGAGGATATTCCCTCAAAGGCCCAGTACTCTGTTCTTAACGCTACCTCGTTAAAGTGGGAAATGGGATGTATTTAGGGAATCAGTGATGGATTGCCCAAAAGAGGCTTGTGGCATGAGAAGAGTGGGAGGTGGGTTGTGCATCAAAGCCACTAACACTCTCATTCAGCTGCTCCCAAAACATTTGCCTCATGATCTTTCTTCTCATGCCCAGGTGCATATGCACCAATAATCACCAATGTATATATATATATATATATATATATATATATATATATATATATATATATATATATATATATATATATATATATATATACATATATATATATATATATATATATATATATATATATATATATATATATATTTTTTTTTTTTTTTTTTTTTATACTTTGTCGCTGTCTCCCGCGTTTGCGAGGTAGCGCAAGGAAACAGACGAAAGAAATGGCCCAACCCCCCCCCCATACACATGTACATACACACGTCCACACACGCAAATATACATACCTACACAGCTTTCCATGGTTTACCCCAGACGCTTCACATGCCTTGCTTCAATCCACTGACAGCACGTCAACCCCTGTATACCACATGACTCCAATTCACTCTATTTCTTGCCCTCCTTTCACCCTCCTGCATGTTCAGGCCCCGATCACACAAAATCTTTTTCACTCCATCTTTCCACCTCCAATTTGGTCTCCCTCTTCTCCTCGTTCCCTCCACCTCCGACACATATATCCTCTTGGTCAATCTCTCCTCACTCATTCTCTCCATGTGCCCAAACCATTTCAAAACACCCTCTTCTGCTCTCTCAACCACGCTCTTTTTATTTCCACACATCTCTCTTACCCTTACGTTACTTACTCGATCAAACCACCTCACACCACACATTGTCCTCAAACATCTCATTTCCAGCACATCCATCCTCCTGCGCACATCTCTATCCATAGCCCACGCCTCGCAACCATACAACATTGTTGGAACCACTATTCCCTCAAACATACCCATTTTTGCTTTCCGAGATAATGTTCTCGACTTCCACACATTTTTCAAGGCTCCCAAAATTTTCGCCCCCTCCCCCACCCTATGATCCACTTCCGCTTCCATGGTTCCATCCGCTGACAGATCCACTCCCAGATATCTAAAACACTTCACTTCCTCCAGTTTTTCTCCATTCAAACTCACCTCCCAATTGACTTGACCCTCACCCCTACTGTACCTAATAACCTTGCTCTTATTCACATTTACTCTCAACTTTCTTCTTCCACACACTTTACCAAACTCAGTCACCAGCTTCTGCAGTTTCTCACATGAATCAGCCACCAGCGCTGTATCATCAGCGAACAACAACTGACTCACTTCCCAAGCTCTCTCATCCCCAACAGACTTCATGCTTGCCCCTCTTTCCAAAACTCTTGCATTTACCTCCCTTACAACCCCATCCATAAACAAATTAAACAACCATGGAGACATCACACACCCCTGCCGCAAACCTACATTCACTGAGAACCAATCACTTTCCTCTCTTCCTACACGTACTCATGCCTTACATCCTCGATAAAAACTTTTCACTGCTTCTAACAACTTGCCTCCCACACCATATATTCTTAATACCTTCCACAGAGCATCTCTATCAACTCTATCATATGCCTTCTCCAGATCCATAAATGCTACATACAAATCCATTTGCTTTTCTAAGTATTTCTCACATACATTCTTCAAAGCAAACACCTGATCCACACATCCTCTACCACTTCTGAAACCGCACTGCTCTTCCCCAATCTGATGCTCTGTACATGCCTTCACCCTCTCAATCAATACCCTCCCATATAATTTACCAGGAATACTCAACAAACTTATACCTCTGTAATTTGAGCACTCACTCTTATCCCCTTTGCCTTTGTACAATGGCACTACGCACGCATTCCGCCAATCCTCAGGCACCTCACCATGAGTCATACATACATTAAATAACCTTACCAACCAGTCAACAATACAGTCACCCCCTTTCTTAATAAATTCCACTGCAATACCATCCAAACCTGCTGCCTTGCCGGCTTTCATCTTCCGCAAAGCTTTTACTACCTCTTCTCTGTTTACCAAATCATTTTCCCTAACCCTCTCACTTTGCACACTACCTCGACCCAAACACCCTATATCTGCCACTCTGTCATCAGACACATTCAACAAACCTTCAAAATACTCATTCCATCTCCTTCTCACATCACCGCTACTTGTTATCACCTCCCCATTTACGCCCTTCACTGAAGTTCCCATTTGCTCCCTTGTCTTACGCACCCTATTTACCTCCTTCCAGAACATCTTTTTATTCTCCCTAAAATTTACTGATAGTCTCTCACCCCAACTCTCATTTGCCCTTTTTTTCACCTCTTGCACCTCTCTCTTGACCTCCTGTCTCTTTCTTTTATACTTCTCCCACTCAATTGCATTTTTTCCCTGCAAAAATCGTCCAAATGCCTCTCTCTTCTCTTTCACTAATACTCTTACTTCTTCATCCCACCACTCACTACCCTTTCTAAACAGCCCACCTCCCACTCTTCTCATGCCACAAGCATCTTTTGCGCAATCCATCACTGATATATATATATATATATATATATATATATATATATATATATATATATATATATATATATATATATATATATATATGAATATCATTTCTGGGAGTAGTGTTCCCTGAGATATCCCACCCATTCCCCGCCAGTCAGAGATGGTGATTAAAGGAGACAGGAGATGCGGGGTGGGGTGGGGGGGGGCTAGAAACCTTCACATCCTTGTATCTTAACTTTCTAAAAAGGGAAACAAAACAAGGATTGATGGGGAGAGTGCTCATCCTCCTTGAACGCTCGGATTTTTCTGTCTAAATGCGATTGGAATTCAATTGAAAAGAACTGGAGCATTGGGGCTAGAAACCCTTCTTTCTTTGTAATTTAACTTTCCTCATCCCACTACTCACTACCCTTTCTAATCTGCCCGCCACCCTCGTTTCTCATTCCACAAGCATCTTTTGCACAAGCCATCACTGCTTCTCTAAACACACCCAATTCCTCCCCCACTCCCCTTACGTCCTTCGTTCGCACCTTTTTCCTTTATGTACTCAGTCTCTCCTGGCACTTCCTCACCCAAGTGTCTTTCATAAGCTCACTTACTCTCACCACTCTCTTCACCCCAGCACTCTATCTTCTTTTCTGAAGATCTATACAAATCTACACTTTCTCCTCCGCTAGATAATGATCAGACATCCCTCCAGCTGCACCTCTCACCCCATTAACATCCAAAAGTCTCTCTTTCGCACGCCTAGCAATTAATACGTAATACTATAACGCCCTCTGGCCATCTCTCCTACTTACATAATTATACTTATGTATATCTCTTTTTAAACCAGGTATTCCCAATAACCAGCCCTTTTTCAACACATAAATCTACAAGCTATTCACCATTTCTATTTACAACACTGAACACCCTATATACACCAATAATTCCCTCAACTGCGACATTCTTCACCTTTGCATTCAAATCACCCATCACTATAACCCGTTCTCGTGCAACAAAACTACTAACACACTTACTCAGCTGCTCCCAAAACACTTGCCTCTCATGATCTTTCTTCTCATGCCCAGGTGCATATGCACCAATAATCACCAATGTATATATATATATATATATATATATATATATATATATATATATATATATATATATATATATATATATATATATATATATATAGCGCAAGTGAGGAAACATTGACCAAGAGGATATATGTGTCGGAGGTGGAGGGAACGAGGAGAAGAGGGAGACCAAATTGGAGGTGGAAAGATGGAGTGAAAAAGATTTTGTGTGATCGGGGCCTGAACATGCAGGAAGGTGAAAGGAGGGCAAGAAATAGAGTGAATTGGAGCGATGTGGTATACCGGGGTTGACGTGCTGTCAGTGGATTGAATCAGGGCATGTGAAGCGTCTGGGGTAAACCATGGAAAGCTGTGTAGGTATGTATATTTTCGTGTGTGGACGTATGTATATACATGTGTATGGGGGTGGGTTGGGCCATTTCTTTCGTCTGTTTCCTTGCGCTATTCTTAATACCTTCCACAGAGCATCTCTATCAACTCTATCATATGCCTTCTCCAGATCCATAAATGATACATACAAATCCATTTGCTTTTCTAAGTATTTCTCACATACATTCTTCAAAGCAAACACCTGATCCACACATCCTCTACAACTTCTGAAACCACACTGCTCTTCCCCAATCTGATGCTCTGTACATGCCTTCACCCTCTCAATCAATATCCTCCCATATAATTTACCAGGAATACTCAACAAACTTATACCTCTGTAATTTGAGCACTCACTCTTATCCCCTTTGCCTTTGTACAATGGCACTATGCACGCATTCCGCCAATCCTCAGGCACCTCACCATGAGTCATACATACATTGAATAACCTTACCAACCAGTCAACAACACAGTCACCCCCTTTTTTAATAGATTCCACTGCAATACCATCCAAACCTGCTGCCTTCCCAGCTTTCATCTTCCGCAAAGCTTTTACTACCTCTTCTCTGTTTACCAAATCATTTTCCATAACCCTCTCACTTTGCACACCACCTCGACCAAAACACCCTATATCTGCCACTCTATCATCAAACACATTCAACAAACCTTCAAAATACTCACTCCATCTCCTTCTCACATCACCACTACTTATTATCACCTCCCCATTTGCGCCCTTCATTGAAGTTCCCATTTGCTCCCTTGTCTTACGCACTTTATTTACCTCCTTCCAGAACATCTTTTTATTCTCCCTAAAATTTAATGATACTCTCTCACCCCAACTCTCATTTGCCCTTTTTTTCACCTCTTGCACCTTTCTCTTGACCTCCTGTCCCTTTCTTTTATACATCTCCCACTCAATTTCATTTTTTCCCTGCAAAAATCGTCCAAATGCCTCTCTCTTCTCTTTCACTAATACTCTTACTTCTTCATCCCACCACTCACTACCCTTTCTAATCAACCCACCTCCCACTCTTCTCATGCCACAAGCATCTTTTGGGCAATCCATCACTGATTCCCTAAATACATCCCATTCCTCCCCCACTCCCCTTACTTCCATTGTTCTCACCTTTTTCCATTCTGCACTCAGTCTCTCCTGGTACTTCCTCACACAAGTCTCCTTCCCATATATATATATATATATATATATATATATATATATATATATATATATATATATATATATATATAAGTATATATATGATTTGCTTTGTCGCTGTCTCCCGCGTTAGCGAGGTAGCGCAAGAGAAACATACGAAAGAATGGCCCAAACCACCCACGTACACATGTATATATATACACGTCCACACACGCACAATATACATACCTATACATCTCAACGTATAGAAGTATATACACACAAAGACATGTACATATATACACATGTACATAAATCATACTGTCTGCCTTTATTCATTCCCATCGCCACACCACCACACATGAAATAACAGCCCCCTCCCCCTTCATGAGCGCAAGGCAGCGCTAGGAAAAGACAAGAAATGCCACATTCGTTCACACTCAGTCTCTAACTGTCATGTAATAATGCACCAAAACCACCCATCACTATAACCCCTTCTTGTCCATCAAAACTACTATCACACTCACTCAGCTGCTCTCAAAACACTTGCCTCTTATGATAATTCTTCTCATGCCCAGTAATCACGTATCTCTCTCCATCCACTTTCAGGTTCCTCATAAATCTAGAGTTACTTTCTTATACTCTATCACACAATTTCACCACTCCAATACAGGAGTAGTGTTACTCCTGCCCTTGCTCTTGTAATCTCTCACCAACTCCTGACTTTACTTCCAAAACATTCCCAAACCACTCTTCCTCTTTAGTCTTAAACTTCGTTTCACTCAGAGCCAAAACATAAAGTTTCGTTACCTCAAACATACTACCGATCTCTCCTTTTTTCGTTACATCCATACACATTTAGACTCACTAATCTGAACCTCCTCGTGACTCCTGTTTCGCCTTTTAGAAAGTAAGAATACAAGGAGGGGAAGGTTTCCAGCCCCCCGCTCCCGTCGCCTTTAGTCGCCTTCTACAAAACTTGAGGAATTTGTGGGAAATATTATTTCTCCGCTATCCTCAGGGATAACATATATATATATATATATATATATATATATATATATATATATATATATATATATATATATATATATATATATATATATATATATGTATCCTGTGCGCAGGAGGATGGATGTGCTGGAAATGAGATGTTTGAGGACAATGTGTGGTGTGAGGTGGTTTAATCGAGTAAGTAACGTAAGGGTAAGAGAGATGTGTGGAAATAAAAAGAGCGTGGTTGAGAGAGCAGAAGAGGGTGTTTTGAAATGGTTTGGGCACATGGAGAGAATGAGTGAGGAAAGATTGACCAAGAGGATATATGTGTCGGAGGTGGAGGGAACGAGGAGAAGTGGGAGACCAAATTGGAGGTGGAAAGATGGAGTGAAAAACATTTTGTGTGATCGGGGCCAGAACATGCAGGAGGGTGAAAAGAGGGCAAGGAATAGAGTGAAATGGATCGATGTGGTATACCGGGGTTGACGTGCTGTCAGTGGATTGAATCAGGGCATGTGAAGCGCCTGGGGTAAACCATGGAAAGCTGTGTAGGTATGTATATTTGCGTGTGTTGACGTATGTATATACATGTGTATGGGGGTGGGTTGGGCCATTTCTTTCGTCTGTTTCCTTGCGCTACCTCGCAAACGCGGGAGACAGCGACAAAGCAAAAAATTAAGAAAAAAAAATATATGTATATATATACACCGTGGAGACATCACACACCCCTCGCTTACTCTCACCACTCTCTTCAACCCAACATTCTCTCTTCTTTTCGGAATGCCACTACAAATCTTAACCCTCCCCTCCACAAGATAATGATCAGACATCCCTCCAGTTACACCTCTCAGCACATTAACCTCCAAAAGTCTCATTCGCGTGCCTATCAATTAACACGTAATCCAATAACACTCACTGGCCAACTCTCCTACTTACATACGTATACTTATGTATATCTCTCTTTTTAATCATGGTATTCACAATCAACAGTCCTTTTTCAACACATAAATCTACAAGCTCTTCACCATATCCATTTACAACACTGAACACCCAATGTATACCAATTATTCCCTCAACTGCCACATTCCTCACCTTTGCATTCAAATCACCCATCGCTATAGCCCGGTCTTGTGCATCAAAATCACTAACACACTCATTCAGCTGCTCCCAAAACACTTGCCTCTCATGATGTTTCTTCTCATGCCCATGTGCATATGCACCAATAATCACCCATCTTTCTCCATCAACTTTCAGTTTCACCCATATCAATCTAGAATTTACTTTCTTACACTCTATCAGATCATACCACCACTCCACGTATTCCCTGCGTGTTTCATGAGTAGTGCTACTCCTTCCCTTGCTCTTGTCTTCTCACTAACCCCTGACTTCACTCCCAAGACATTACCAAACCACTGTTTCCCTTTACCCTTGAGGTTCGTTTCACTCAGAGCCAAAATATCCAGGTTCCTCTCTTCAAACATACTACCTATCTCTCCTTTTTTCTCATCTAGGTTACATCCACACACATTTAGCCACCCAAATCTGAGCCTTCGAGGAGGATGAGCACTCCCCGCGTTTCTCTTTCTTCTGTTTACCCATTTACGAAGTTGAAACACAAGTAGGGGAGGGTTTCTGGCCCCCCGCTCCCATCCCATTTAGTCGCCTTCTACGACACGTGAGGAATGCGTGGGAAGTATGTTTTCTCCCCTATCCCCAGGGATAATATACACACACACACATATATATATATATATATATATATATATATATATATATATATATATATATATATATATATATATATATAAATATATATATATATATATATATATATATATATATATATATATATATATATATATATATATATATATATATATATATATATATATATATATTATCCCTGGGTATAGGGGATTAAGAATACTTCCCACGTATTCCCTGCGTGTCGTAGAAGGCGACTAAAAGGGGAGAGAGCGGGGGGCTGGAAATCCTCACCTTTCGTTTTTTTTTTTAATTTTCCAAAAGAAGGAACAGAGGGGGCCAGGTGAGGATATTCCAAAAAAGGCCCAGTCCTCTGTTCTTAACGTTACCTCGCTAACGCGGGAAATGGCGAATAGTTTAAAAAAAAAAGAAATATATATATATATATATATATATATATATATATATATATATATATATATATATATATATATATATATATATATATATATATAGTTTGTTTGAGGAAAGGAACTTGGATATTTTGGCTCTGAGTGAAACGAAGCTCAAGGGTAAACGGGAAGAGTGGTTTGGGAATTTCTTAAGAGTAAAGTCAGGGGTAAGTGAGAGGATAAGAGCAAGGGAAGGACTAGCACTACTCCTGAAACAGCATTTGTGGGAGTGTGTGAAAGTGTAAAAAAGTAAATTCTAGATTCATATAGGTAAAACTGAAAGTTGATGGAGAGAGATGGGTGATTATTGGTGCATATGCATATGGGTGTGAGAAGAAAGATCATGAGAGGCAATTGTTTTGGGAGAAGCTGAATGAGTGTGTTAGTGGTTTTGATGCATAAGACCGGGTTATAGTGATGGGTGATTTGAATGCAAAGGTGAGTAATGTGGCAGTTGAGGGAATAATTGGTATTCATGATGTGCTCAGTGTTGTAAATGGAAATGGTGAAGAGCTTGTAGATTTATGTGCTGAAAAAGGACTGGTGATTGGGAATACCTGGTTTAAAAATCGAGATATATATAATTATACGTATGGAAGTAGAAGAGATGGCCAGAGAGCGTTATTAGATTACGTGTTAATTGATAGGCGCGCGAAAGAGAGACTTTTGGATATTAATGTGCTGAGAGGTGCAACTGGAGGCATGTCTGATAATTTTCTTGTAGAGGCGAAGATGAAGATTTCTATGAGTTTTCAGAAAAGAAGAGAGAATGTTGGGGTGAAGAGAGTGGTGAGAGTAAGAGAGCCTGGAAAGGAGACTTCTATGAGGAAGTACCTGGAGAGACTGAGTACAGAATGGAAAAAGGTGAGAACAAAGGAAGTAAGGGGAGTGGGGGAGGAATGGGATGTATTTAGGGATGCAGTGATGGATTGCGAAGAAAATGCTTTTGGCATGAGAAGCGTGGGAGGTGGGTTGATTAGAAAGGGTAGTTATTGGTGGGATGAAGATGCAAAATTATTAGTGAAAGAGAAGAGAGCGGCATTTGGACGATTTTTGCAGGGAGAAAATGCAAATGATTGGGAGATGTATGAATGAAAGAGGCAGGAGGTCAAGAGAAAGGTGCAAGAGTTGAAAAAGAGTGCAAATGAAAGTTGGGGTGAAAAAGCATCATTAAATTTTAGGAAGAATAAAAAAATGTCTTGCAAGGAGGTAAATAAAGTGCGTAAGACAAGGGTGCAAATGGGAACTTCAGTGAAGGGGGCTAATGGGGAGGTGATAACAAGTAGTGATGATGTGAGAAGGAGACGGAATGAGTATTATGAAGGTTTGTTGAATGTGTTTGATGATAGAGTGGCAGATATAACGTGTTTCAGTCGAGGTGGTATCCAAATTGAGAGGGTTATTGAAAATGATTTGGTAAAGAGAAAAGCGGTAGTAAAAGCCTTGCGGTAGATGAAAGCCGGCAAGGCAGGAGGTGTGGATGGTATTGAAGTGGAATTTATTAAAAAGGGGGGTAACAGTATTGTTGGCTGGTTGGTAAGGTTATTTAATGTATATATGATTCATCGTGAGGTGCTTGAGGACTGGCGGAATGCTTACATAGTAACATTGTACAAAGTCAAAGGTGATGAGAGTGAGTGCTCAAATTACAGAGGTATAAGTTTGTTGAGTATTCCTGGTAAATTATATGAGAGGGTATTGATTGAGAGGGTGAAAGCATGTATAGAGCATCAGACTGCGGAAGAGCAGTGTGGTTTCAGAAGTGGTAAAAGATGTGTCGATCAGGTGTTTCGTTTGAAGAATGTATGTGAGAAATACTTAGAAAAGCAAATGGATTTGTATGTAGCATTTATGGATCTGGAGAAAGCATATGATAGAGTTGATAGAGATGCTCTGTGGAAGTTATTAAGAATATATGGTGTGGGAAGTAAGTTGTTAGAAGCTGTGAAAAGTTTTTATCGAGGATGTAAGGCATGTGTACGTGTAGAAAGAGAGGAAAATTATTAGTTCTCAGTGAATGTAGGTTTGTGCCAGGGGTGATTTTTTCTCCATGGTTGTTTAATTTGTTTATGGATGGGGTTGCTAGGGAGGTGAATGCAAGAGTTTTGGAAAGAGGGGCAAGTATGCAGTCTGTTGTGGATGATAGAGCTTAGGAAGTGAGTCAGTTGTTGTTCGATGATGATACAGGGCTGGTGGCTGATTCATATGAGAAACTGCAGAAGCTGTTGAATAAGTTTGGTAAAGTGTGTGAAAGAAGAAAGTTAAGAGTAAATGTGAATAAGACCAAGGTTATTAGGTACAGTTGGGTTGAGGGTCAAGTCAATTGGGAAGTGAGTTTGAATGGAGAAAAACTAGCTGAAGTGAAGTGTTTTAGATATCTGGGAGTGGATCTGTCAGCGGAAGGAATCATGGAAGCGGCATTGAATAATAGGGTGGGGGAGGGGGCAAAATTTCTGGGAGCCTTTGAAGAATGTTTGGAAGTCGAGAACATTATCTCGGAAAGCAAAAATAGGTATGTTTGAAGAAATAGTGGCTCCAACACTGTTGTATGGTTGCGAGGCGTGGGCTATGGATAGAGTTGTGCGCAGGAGGGTGGATGTGCTGGAAATGAGATGTTTGAGGACCATATGTGGTGTGAGGTGGTTTGATCGAGTAAGAAATGTAAGGGTATGAGAGGTGTGTGGAAATAAAAAGAGTGTTGTGGAGAGAGCAGAATCGGGTGTTTTGAAATGGTTTGGTCACATGGAGAGAATGAGTGTGGAAAGATTGCCCAAGAGGATATATGTGTTAGAGGTGGAGGGAACGAGGAGAAGCGGGAGACCAAATTGGAGGTGGAAAGATGGAGTGAAAAAGATTTTGAGTGATTGGGGCCTGAACATGCAGGAGGATGAAAGGCGTGCAAGGATTAGAGTGAACTGGATCGATGTGGTATACCGGGGTCGACGTGCTGTCAATGGATTGAACAAGGGCATATGAAGCGTTTGGGGTAAACCATGGAAAGTTGTGTGGGGCCTGGATTTGGAAAGAGAGCTGTGGTTTCGGTGCATTATTACATGACAGCTAGAGACTGAGTGTGAACGAATGGGGCATTTGTTGTGTTTTCCTAGCGATACCTCGCACACATGAGGGGGGAGGGGGATGTTATTCCATGTGTGGCGGGGTGGCGATGTGAATAAATAAGGGCAGAGAGTATGAATTATGTACATGTGCATGTATTATATGTCTGTGTGTGTATATATATGTGTACATTGAGTTGTATAGGTATGTATATTTGCGTGTTTGAGCGTGTATGCATATACATGTGTATGTGGGCGGGTTGGACCATCCTTTCGTCTTTTTCCTTGCGCTACCTCTCTAACGCAGGAGACAGTGAAAAACCATGAATAAATGAATATAAAAAAATATATATATATATATATATATATATATATATATATATATATATATATATATATATATATATATATATATATATATATATGTATATATCTACATATATATATATATTTCTTTTTTTTTTTTGCGTTGTCGCTGTCTCCTGCGTTTGCGAGGTAGCGCAAGGAAACAGACGAGAGAAATGGCCCAACCCACCCCGTTACACATTTATATACATACGTCCACACACACAAATATACATACCTACACAGCTTTCCATGGTTTACCCCAGACGCTTCACATGCCCTGATTCAATCCACTGACAGCACGTCAACCCCGGTATACCACATCGATCCAATTCACTCTATTCCTTGCCCTCCTTTCACCCTCCTGCATGTTCAGGCCCCGATCACACAAAATCTTTTTCACTCCATCTTTCCACCTCCAATTTGGTCTCCCACTTCTCCTCGTTCCCTCCACCTCCGACACATATATCCTCTTGGTCAATCTTTCCTCACTCATTCTCTCCATGTGCCCAAACCATTTCAAAACACCCTCCTCTGCTCTCTCAACCACGTTCTTTTTATTTCCACACATCTCTCTTACCCTTACGTTACTTACTCAATCAAACCACCTCACACCACACATTGTCCTCAAACATCTCATTTCCAGCACATCCATCCTCTTGCGCACAACTCTATCCATAGCCCACGCCTCGCAAACATACAACATTGTTGGAACCACTATTCCTTCAAACATACTCATTTTTGATTTCCGAGATAATGTTCTCGACTTCCACACATTCTTCAAGGCTCCCAGGATTTTCGCGCCCTCCCCCACCCTATGACCCAAATCCGCTTCCATGGTTCCATCCGCTGCCAGATCCACTCAAAGATATCTAAAACACTTTACTTCCTCCAGCTTTTCTCCATTCAAACTTACCTCCCAATTGACTTGACCCTCAACCCTACTGTACCTAATAACCTTGCTCTTATTCACATTTACTCTTAAATTTCTTCTTTCACACACTTTACCAAACTCAGTCACCAGCTTCTGCAGTTTTTCACATGAATCAGCCACCAGCGCTGTATCATCAGCGAACAACAACTGACTCACTTCCCAATCTCTCTCACCCACAAAAGACTTCATACTTGCCCCTCTTTCCAACACTCTTGCATTCACCTCCCTAACAACCCCATCCATAAACAAATTAAAGAACCATGGAGACATCACACACCCCTGCCGCAAACCTACATTCACTGAGAACCAATCACTTTCCTCTCTTCCTACACGTACACATGCCATACATCCTCGATAAAAACTTTTCACTGCTTCTAACAACTTGCCTCCCATACCATATATTCTTAAAACCTTCCATAGAGCATCTCTATCAACTCTATCATATGCCTTCTTCAGATCCATAAATACTACATTCAAATCCATTTGTTTTTCTTAGTATTTTTCACATACATTCTTCAAAGGAAACACCTGATCCACACATCCTCTACCACTTCTGAAACCACACTCCTCTTCCCCAATCTGATGCTCTGTACATGCCATCACCCTCTCAATCAATACCCTCTCATATAATTTACCAGGAATACTCACCAAACTTATACCTCTGTAATTTGAGCACTCACTCTTATCCCCTTTGCCTTTGTACAATGGCACTATGCAAGCATTCCGCCAATCCTCATGCACCTCACCATGAATCATACATACATTAAATAACCTTACCAACCAGTCAACAATACAGTCAACCCCTTTTTTAATAGATTCCACTGCAATACCATCCAAACCTGCTGCCTTGCCGGCTTTCATCTTCCGTAAAGCTTTTACTACCTCTTCTCTATTTACCAAATCGTTTTCCCTAACCCTCTCACTTTGCGCATCACCTCGACCAAAACACCCTATATCTGCCACTCTATCATCAAACACATTCAACAAACCTACAAAATACTCACTCCATCTCCTTCTCACATCACCACTACTTGGTATCACCTCCCCATTAGATCCCTTCACTGAAGTTCCCATTTGCTCCCTTGTCTTACGCACTTTATTTACCTCCTTCCAAAGCATCTTTTTATTCTCCCCGAAATTTAATGATATTCTCTCACCCGAACTCTCATTTGCCCTCTTTTTTAACTCTTGCACCTTTCTCTTGACCTCCTGTCTCTTTCTTTTATACCTCTCCCTCTAATTTGTATTTTTTCCCTGCAAAATCGTCTAAATGCCTCTCTCTTCTCTTTCATTAACAATCTTACTTCTTCATCTCACCACTCACTACCTTTTCTAATCATCCCACCTCCCACGCTTCTCATGCCACAATCATATTTTGCGCAAGCCATCACTGCTTCCCTAAATACATCCCATTCCTCTCCCACTCCCCTTACCTCCTTTGTTCTTACCTTTTCCCATTCTGTACCCAGTCTCTCCTGGTACTTCCTCCCTCAAGTCTCCTTCCCAAGCTCGCTTACCCTGACCACTTTCTTCACCTCAACATTTTCTCTTCTTTTCTGAAAGTCCCCACAAATCTTCACCTTCGCCTCCACAAGATAATGATCAGACATCCCTCCAGTTGCACCTCTCACCACATTAACATCCAAAAGTCTCTCTTTCTTGCGTCTATCAATTAACACGTAATCCAATAACGCTCTCTGGCCATCTCTCCTACTTACATACGTATACTTATGTATATCTCGCTTTTCAAATCAGGTATTCCCAATCACCAGTCCTTTTTCAGCACATAAATCTACAAGCTCTTTACCATTTCCATTTACAACACTGAACACTCCATGTATACCAATTATTCCCTCAACTGCCACATTACTCACCTTTGCATTCAAATCACCCATCACTATAACCCGGTCTTTTGCATCAAAACCACTAACACACTCATTCAGCTGCTCCCAAAACACTTGCCTCTCATGATCTTTCTTCTCATGCCCAGGTGCATATGCACCAATAATCACCCATCTCTCTCCATCAACTCTCATTTTTCCCCATATCAATCTAGAATTTACTTTCTTACACCCTATCACATACTCCCACAACTTCTGATTCAGGAGTAGTGCTACTCCTTTCCTTGCTCTTGTCCTCACACTAACCCCTGACTTTACTCCCAAGACATTCCCAAACCACTCTTCCCCTTTACCCTTGAGCTTCGTTTCACTCAGAGCCAAAACATCCAGGTTCCTTTCCTCAAACATACTACCTATCTCTCCTTTTTTCTCATCTTGGTTACATCCACACACATTTAGACACCCCAATCTGAGCCTTCGAGGAGGATGAGCACTCCTCGCGTGACTCCTTCTTCTGTTTCCCCTTTTAGAAAGTTAAAATACAAGGAGGGGAGGGTTTCTGGCCCCTCGCTCCCGTCCCCTTTAGTCGCCTTCTACGACACGTGAGGAATGCGTGGGAAGTATTCTTTCTTCCCTATCCCCAGGGATAAATATATATATATATATATATATATATATATATATATATATATATATATATATATGGATAGATTGATAGATAGATAGATAGATAGATAGATAGATAGATATAGATATAGACTCACTATACTCACTCTCAGTGAGAGTTTATACTTCCTCCGTTTTAACGGAGTCTACACCAGGGGAGTGGGTATCACACAGTCTCCTCTCGCAGGTCTCACTCGTAGTGTGAGACTTCACTTCCTCCGTCTTATCGGAGTCTACACCAGGGGAGAGGTTTTCATTTAGCTTCCTCTCGCTGGTCTCACTCGAGGGGGAGAGTCTTCAATTCCTGCGTTTCAACGGAGTCTACACCAGGGGAAAGGGTATCACACAGCTTCCTCTCGTTGGTCCTCACTTCCTCCGTTTCACCGGTTATGTCCTCAGGCACACGGCCTGACGTGCTAGCTGTCATGTACCTGGAATCATCGTGGTTGGAGACTATCTCTGGTACCTCTTCCTCAAGCTACGCTGCCTTCGTGGACTCCACCTGTCCCGTAGGTAACACCGGCACTGGGTTCATCTTCCCACCCGCTAGGTCATTGCCTAACACAAGGTCCACACCTGAGACAGGCAACTTATCTACAACCCCTAGAAGAGCATGGCGCGTGAAGATATCTGTTTCTACCCTCACATGGACTAGTGGAGCTTCCTTGGGAACAGACAGTCCATCTAGCAAGACTCGGTCTCCAAACTCTTCTCGCGGCACCAACCCATCCAACATCAGGGACTGCAGCGTACCAGAACCCCGTAATACGGTCAATTTTCGTCTTATACCACATCTACTTACATAGCCCTCAGACAGGAACGCATTGTAGTTCCCACAGAACGGATCCTTAACTACAAATTGATCAACAGTCTCGCAGCCCCTCACTTTCCTAAGAGCAAGGACAGCCTCACCTACTTTACTAAGTGACCCTAAAGTTGAGAAGAGACTAACCGGCCACTTTTGGTAAAGTCTCTGGATTCCTTCACTCGAGCCCAGCAATCTTTCACCTGGTGCCCAGCCTTGCCAAAGTGAGAGCAAAACTTTACTTCCTGGGAGTATTTCCCCTGACTTTTATAAGTTACCGGCATGGTAGCAGATTCAGGTGAGACCTTTGATCCTCCCTCTGCCGTCAAAGCCCTTTGAACGTCTCTTCGTGTCAAGTTCGTGATTTATTATCACTAAAGTCTCCAACTCTACTTTACTAGTTCGCCTGCCATAAATCAGTTTTAACCTATCTGCAACAAGCCTCAACTTATGCTTTGTTAAAGATTTAATGTCTTCGGGAGAGGGCTGATATCGACAGAACTGGTCAACGTCAGCGTCACTCGTCAACTTCATGATTACCGAATCAAGGAAAGAGATTCCGTTAAGGCAAGAAATATCCCGACGAGGTCGACAATTTATATGTTACGAACTCAATAATTATTCGGGCAAGGTCGCCAGAACATATATATGTTATACATATACTATACTGATCCTTGTCTTGCAAGGAAGTTAGATTTGTTATGTTTCACAACACAGGATAACACTATCTGGAGGTTTTGGGATTAAATTAAAGACCAGCATTAAATATACTTTTAATGAAAGGAATCAAAGTATACAAAGATAAACACACTAAAGGCACAACTCATTTACGTTAACATTGAACATGAGTTTAACATTGAGCATGAATTTAACACTGAACATGACTTAACATTTCAGGTAAGATTTCAAACCAGGAGATCTCTTTCCCTTATGGTAAATTCTTCGATAACATTACACATAGTTAGACCCTTCTATGACAAGTTCAACTCTATGATACTCAATTATGACAGAGACAAAACAATGTAGGGTTTGTATCGCGCACTGCACTCGGGTAACGGGCTTACAGCAGGGGGGACACCACTTACCTCGCTGGGCTAGAGAGAGAGAAATCGAATCTCAGCGGGTGTCATGGGTGTTCATTACAAGTAAAAGACGATCGTCCGCCCTGCTGATACAACGCTACCTTTGATTGGCTATGGGACTAAGAGCACTTGTGATTGGTTGGAGTATCCTAAAGTCCGTCGCACATTCTGCGTAGATCACCCTCCTTTGTCCTCTTGTTTAAACATGTCCCGTACGATAGTGACATACCACGTAGCTGACTGACAACTTAATCTCACGCCCCTGATATATCTTTTTTATATTTTGATTTTTTCAGACCCTTAGAATGAGTAACTGAACATTACCTTTACCGCTCCCACGATATGTTCTGTCCTTTCTCCGATGTATGTGTCTATGAACGCCTCCAGGTATCGTAATGATGGTACAACCAGAAGAAACCTGATTAGAGGAAAGATTCTAAGGTTAAGACCAATTCAAGACTTTCAATAATGGAGAAATGTGATTTATATAACCGGTAATCCCTTGACCTTTTGGTGCATTCACTGACAAATGGATCAATATTTATGTTAGAGAATTATAAAAAAAACTCATTTAACTAGACTCCAATCAGCAGAATATAATTACAGGTTGCATTTATATCAATAATTCCTCTATGCCTATATAAACATTGCATCAACAAACCATTTCTTTTCTAATATTTCCTCAGTTACACAATCAACGTATGGAGTCATATCATTATCTTTATCAATTAACTCTTTATCGGATCTAAGTCGTAAAACCATCTTTGGGAAATGGCGCCCTAGCTTCATCTTTCCGACATACATCAACTGACTGTTATATTTCACTTTTGTGTCTCCCCTGATGAAGTGATTATTACACGAAATTGAACTTGTGAACTTATCGTGCTTCATTTTCCCCGTAGACTCATAGGAATATACATATATATATATATATATATATATATATATATATATATATATATATAGTTTTTTTTTTTTTTTTTTTTTTTGCTGTCTCCCGCGTTTGCGAGGTAGCGCAAGGAAACAGACGAAAGAAATGGCCCAACCCACTCCCCTAACACATGTATATACATACGTCCACACACGCAAAATATACATACCTACACAGCTTTCCATGGTTTACCCCAAACGCTTCACATGCCCCGATTCAATCCACTGACAGCACGTCAACCCCGGTATACCACATCGCTCCAATTCACTCTATTCCTTGCCCTCCTTTCACCCTCCTGCATGTTCAGGCCCCGATCACACAAAATCTTTTTCACTCCATTTTTCCACCTCCAACTTGGTCTCCCTCTTCTCCTCGTTCCCTCAACCTCCGACACATATATCCTCTTGGTCAATCTTTCCTCACTCATTCTCTCCATGTGCCCAAACCATTTCAAAACACCCTCTTCTGCTCTCTCAACCACGCTCTTTTTATTTCCACACATCTCTCTTACCCTTACGTTACTCACTCGATCAAACCACCTCACACCACACATTGTCCTCAAACATCTCATTTCCAGCATATCCATCCTCCTGCGCACAACTCTATCTATAGCCCACGCCTCGCAACCATACAACATTGTTGGAACCACTATTCCTTCAAACATATTCATTTTTGCTTTCCGAGATCATATTCTCGACTTCCACACATTCTTATTTTGCTTTGTCTCTGTCTCCCGCGTTACCGAGGTAGCGCAAGGAAACAGCCGAAAGAATAGCCCAGACCACCCACATACACATATATATACATACACATCCAAACACGCAAATATACATACCTATACATCTCAACGTATATATATATATATATATATATATATATATATAAATGTAGGTTTGCGGCAGGGGTGTGTGATGTCTCCATGGTTGTTTAATTTGTTTATGGATGGGGTTGTTAGGAAGGTAAATGCAAGAGTTTTGGAAAGAGGGGCAAGTATGAAGTCTGTTGAGGATGAGAGAGCTTGGGAAGTGAGTCATTTGTTGTTCGCTGATGATACAGCGCTGGTGGCTGATTCATGTGAGAAACTGCAGAAGCTGGTGACTGAGTTTGGTAAAGTGTGTGGAAGAAGAAAGTTAAGAGTAAATGTGAATAAGAGCAAGGTTATTAGGTACAGTAGGGTTGAGGGTCAAGTCAATTGGGAGGTGAGTTTGAATGGAGAAAAACTGGAGGAAGTGAAGTGTTTTAGATATCTGGGAGTGGATCTGGCAGCGGATGGAACCATGGAAGCGGAAGTGGATCATAGGGTGGGGGAGGGGGCGAAAATTCTGGGGGCCTTGAAGAATGTGTGGAAGTCGAGAACATTATCTCGGAAAGCAAAAATGGGTATGTTTGAAGGAATAGTGGTTCCAACAATGTTGTATGGTTGCGAGGCGTGGGCTATAGATAGAGTTGTGCGCAGGAGGATGGATATGCTGGAAATGAGATGTTTGAGGACAATGTGTGGTGTGAGGTGGTTTGATCGAGTGAGTAACGTAAGGGTAAGAGAGATGTGTGGAAATAAAAAGAGCGTGGTTGAGAGAGCAGAAGAGGGTGTTTTGAAGTGGTTTGGGCACATGGAGAGAATGAGTGAGGAAAGATTAACCAAGAGGATATATGTGTCGGAGGTGGAGGGAACGAGGAGAAGAGGGAGACCAAATTGGAGGTGGAAAGATGGAGTGAAAAAGATTTTGTGTGATCGGGGCCTGAACATGCAGGAGGGTGAAAGGAGGGCAAGGAATAGAGTGAATTGGAGCGATGTAGTATACCGGGGTTGACGTGCTGTCAGTGGATTGAATCAAGGCATGTGAAGCGTCTGGGGTAAACCATGGAAAGCTGTGTAGGTATGTATATTTGCGAGTGTGGACGTATGTATATACATGTGTATGGGGGGGGGGTGTTGGGCCATTTCTTTCGTCTGTTTCCTTGCGCTACCTCGCAAACGCGGGAGACAGCGACAAAGTATAATAAAATATAATATATATATATATATATATATATATATATATATATATATATATATATATATATATATATATATATATATATATATATATATATATATCTTCATACCCACTCCTTATATATCAGTGCCGATGCCTCCCACGGCAGTCTGAACCCAGACGGCATATATCATATGCCTTGTCCAGATCCATAAATGCTACGTACAAATCCATTTGCTTTTTTAAGTATTTCTCGCATACATTCTTCAAAGCAAACACCTGATCCACACATCCTCTACCACTTCAGAAACCTACTGCTCTTCCCCAATCTGATGCTCTGTACATGCCTTCACCCTCTCAATCAATACCCTCCCATATGATTTACCAGGAATACTCAACAAACTTATACCTCTGTAATTTGAGAACTCACTCTTATCCCCATTGCCTTTGTACAATGGCACTATGCACGCATTCCGCAAATCCTCAGGCACCTCACCATGAGTCATACATACATTAAATAACCTTACCAACCAGTCAACAATACAGTCACCCCCTTTTTTAATATATGTATATATATATATATATATATATATATATATATATATATATATATATATATATATATATATATATATGAAAGTAAGGGGATTGAGGGAGGAATGGGATGTATTTAGGGAATCAGTGATGGATTGCGCAAAAGATGCTTGTGGCATGAGAAGAGTGGGAGGTGGGTTGATTACAAAGGGTAGTGAGTGGTGGGATGAAGAAGTAAGAGTATTAGTGAAAGAGAAGAGACAGGCATTTGGACGATTTTTGCAGGGAAAAAATGATATTGAGTGGGAGACGTATAAAAGAAAGAGACAGGAGGTCAAGAGAAAGGTGCAAGAGATGAAAAAAAGGGCAAATGAGAGTTGGGGTGAGAGAGTATCATTAAATTTTAGGGAGAATAAAAAGATGTTCTGGAAGGAAGTAAATAAAGTGCGTAAGACAAGGGAGCAAATGGGACCTTCAGTGAAGGGCGCAAATGGGGAGGTGATAACAAGTAGTGGTGATGTGAGAAGGAGATGGAGTGAGTATTTTGAAGGTTTGTTGAATGTGTTTGATGATAGAGTGGCAGATATAGGGTGTTTTGGTCGAGGTGGTGTGCAAAGTGCGAGGGTTAGGGAAAATGAGTTGGTAAACAGAGAAGAGGTGGTAAAAGCTTTGCGGAAGATGAAAGCCGGCAAGGCAGCAGGTCTGTATGGTATTGCAGTGGAATTTATTAAAAAAGGGGGTGACTGTATTGTTGACTGGTTGGTAAATTTATTTAATGTATGTATGACTCATGATGAGGTGCTTGAGGATTGGCGGAATGCGTGCATAGTGCCATTGTACAAAGGCAAAGGGGATAAGAGTGAGTGCTCAAATTACAGAGGTATAAGTTTGTTGAGTATTCCTGGCAAATTATATGGGAGGGTATTGATTGAGAGGGTGAAGGCATGTACAGAGCATCAGATTGGGGAAGAGCAGTGTTGTTTCAGAAGTGGTAGAGGATGTGTGGATCAGGTGTTTGCTTTGAAGAATGTATGTGAGAAATACTTAGAAAAGCAAATGGATTTGTATGTAGCATTTATGGATCTGGAGAAGGCATATGATAGAGTTGATAGAGATGCTCTGTGGAAGGTATTAAGAATATATGGTGTGGGAGGCAAGTTGTTAGAAGCAGTGAAAAGTTTTTATCGAGGATGTAAGGCATGTGTACGTCTAGGAAGAGAGGAAAGTGATTGGTTCTCAGTGAATGTAGGTTTCCGGCAGGGGTGTGTGATGTCTCCATGGTTGTTTAATTTGTTTATGGGTGGGGTTGTTAGGGAGGTGAATGCAAGAGTTTTGGAAAGAGGGGCAAGTATGAAGTCTGTTGTGGATGAGAGAGCTTGGGAAGTGAGTCAGTTGTTGTTCGCTGATGATACAGCGCTGGTGGCTGATTCATGTGAGAAACTGCAGAAGCTGGTGACTGAGTTTGGTAAAGTGTGTGAAAGAAGAAAGTTAAGAGTAAATGTGAATAAGAGCAAGGTTTTTAGGTACAGTAGGGTTGAGGGTCAATTCAATTGGGAGGTGAGTTTGAATGGAGAAAAACTGGAGGAAGTGAAGTGTTTTAGATATCTGGGAGTGGATCTGGCAGCGGATGGAACCATGGAAGCGGAAGTGAATCATAGGGTGGGGGAGGGGGTGAAAATTCTGGGAGCCTTGAAGAATGTGTGGAAGTCGAGAACATTATCTCGGAAAGCAAAAATGGGTATGTTTGAAGGAATAGTGGTTCCAACAATGTTTGTATGGTTGCGAGGCGTGGACTATGGATAGAGTTGTGCGCAGGAGGATGGATGTGCTGGAAATGAGATGTTTGAGGACAATGTGTGGTGTGAGGTGGTTTGATCGAGTAAGTAACGTAAGGGTAAGAGAGATGTGTGGAAATAAAAAGAGCGTGGTTGAGAGAGCAGAAGAGGGTGTTTTGAAATGGTTTGGTCACATGGAGAGAATGAGTGAGGAAAGATTGACCAAGAGGATATATGTGTCAGAGGTGGAGGGAACGAGGAGAAGAGGGAGACCAAATTGGAGGTGGAAAGATGGAGTGAAAAAGATTTTGTGTGATCGGGGCCTCAACATGCAGGAGGGTGAAAGGAGGGCAAAGAATAGAGTGAATTGGAGCGATGTGGTATACCGGGGTTGACGTGCTGTCAGTGGATTGAATCAAGGCATGTGTATGGGGGTGGGTTTGGCCATTTCTTTCGTCTGTTTCCTTGCGCTACCTCGCAAAAGCGGGAGACAGCGACAAAGCAAAAAAAAAGAAAAAAAAATTATATATATATATATATATATATATATATATATATATATATATATATATATATATATATATATATATATATTGTCATGTACTCTGCTAAGATCTTGTTTAAGGATATTGGATTACTAGCAATCGAATAGTCGTTTCCCTGTTGGGGGCGATCATAGCCTCGCAGTTAGCGTTCCCAGCTTCCACGCAAATGGTACGGGGTTCGAATCTTTGCATATATGTATATATATATATATTATCATGTACTCTCCTAACATCTTGTTTAAATTTAAACTCTTATATTATTTTGTCCTCCATACTACGCACCACTGCGTCTCTGCCACGTTGGAACCAGATCGTTCTGCGTTCATATAAGTCCTTGTTGCTTCGTCTCACTTTGACTGAGACAAGCCGGGCTTCATACCCAATCCTTATATATCAGTGCCGATGCCTTCCACGGCAGTCTGAACCCAGACGGCATCCTGAGGTGTAGTGGATCTTCCCCGAGGTGTGCCACACATGGATAACATCCCCCTCCCCCCTTATGTGTGCGAGGTAGCGCTAGGAAAAGACAACAAAGGTCCCATTCGTTCACACTCAGTCTCTAGCTGTCATGTAATAATGACCAAAACCACAGCTCCCTTTCCACATCCAGGCCCCACACAACTTTCCATGGTTTACCCCAGACGCTTCACATGCCCTGATTTAATCCACTGACAGCACGTCGACCACGGTATACCACATCGATCCAATTCACTCTATTCCTTGCCCGCCTTTCACCCTCCTGCATGCTCAGGCCCCGATCACTCAAAATCTTTTTCACTCCATCTTTCCACCTCCAATTTGGTCTCCCAATTCTCCTCGTTCCCTGCACCTCCGACACATATATCCTCATGGTCAATCTTTCCTAACTCACTCTCTCCACGTGCCCAAACCATTTCAAAACACCCTCGTCTGCTCTCTCAACCACGCTCTTTTTATTGCCACACATCTCTCTTACCCTTACATTACTAACTCGATCAAACCACCTCACACCACATATTGTCCTCAAACATCTCATTTCCAGCACAACCACCCTCCTGCGCACAACTTCATCCATATATATATATATATTAATTCATTAGATATCCTTACCAGCCAGTTAAGAACACAGTAACCCCTTTTTTTTTTTATCAATTCCTGTGCTATATCATCCAAACCATCTGCCTTGCCGTCTTGCATCTTCCTGAAAGCTTTTACTACCTCTTCTCTGTTTACCTAATCATTCTCTCTAGCCCTCTCACATATATATATATATATATATATATATATATATATATATATATATATATATATATATATATATATATATATATATACATATATGACAGTCTCTAGCTGTCATGCAAAAATGCCCGAACCCACAGCTACCTTTCCACATCCAGGCCCAACAAAACTTTCCATGGTTTACCCCAAACGATTCCCATGCCCTGATTCAATCCACTGACAGCACGTCAAACCCGGTATACCACATCGATCCAATTCACTCTATTCCTTGCCCTCTTTTCACCCTCCTGCATGTTCAGGCCCCGATCACTCAAAATCTTTTTCACTCCATCTTTCCACCTCCAATTTGGTCCCCCACTTCTCGTCGTTCCCCTCACCTCCGACACATATATCCTCTTGGTCAATCTTTCCTCACTCATTCTCTCCATGTGCCTAAACCATTTCAAAACACCCTCTTCTGCTCTCTCAACCATGATCTTTTTATTTCCACACATCTCTCTTACCCTTACATTACTTAATCGATCAAACCACCTCACACCACACATTGTCCTCAAACATATCATTTCCAGCACATCCACCCTCCTGCGCACAACTCTATCCATAGCCCACGCCTCGCAACCATACAACATTGTTGGAACCAATAGTCCTTCAAACATACCCATTTTTGCTTTCCGAGATAACGTACTCGACTTCCACACATTCTTCAAGGCTCCCAGATTTTCACCCCCTCCCCCATACTATGATTCACTTCCGCTTCCATGGTTCCATCCGCTGTCAGATCCACTCAAAGATATCTAAAACACTTTATTTCCTTCAGTTTTTCTCCATTCAAACTTACCTCCCAATTGACTTGACCCTCAACACTACTGTATCTAATAACATTGCTCTCATTCACATTTACTCTTAACTTTCGTCTTTCACACACTTTACCAAACTCAGTCACCAGCTTCTGCAGTTTCTTACATGAATCAGCCACCAGCGCTGTATCATCAGCGAAAAACAACTGACTCACTTCCCAAGCTCTCTCATACACAACAGACTGCATACTTGCCCCTCTTTCCAAAACTCTTGCATTCACCTCCCTAACGACCCCATCCATTAACAAATCAAACAACCATGGAGACATCACACACACCTGCCGGAAACCTACATTCAATGAGAACCAATCACTTTCCTCTCTTCCTACACGTACACATGCCTTACATACTCGATAAAAACTTTTCACTGCTTCTAGCAACTTGCCTCCCACACCATATATTCTTAAAACCTTCCAGAGATCATATCTATCAACTCTATCATATGCCTTCTACAGATTCATAAATGCTACATACAAATCCATTTGTTTTTCTAAGTATTTCTCACATACACTCTTCAAAGCAAACACCTGATCCACACATCCTCTACCACTTCTGAAACCACACTGCTCTTCCCCAATCTGATGCTCTGTACATGCCTTCACCCTCTCAATCTATACCCTCCCATATGATTTACCAGGAATACTGAACAAACTTATACCTCTGTAATTTGAGCACTCACTCTTATCCCCTTTGCCTTTGTACAATGGCACTATGCAAGCATTCCGCCAATCCTCAGGCACCTCACCATGAATAAATTATCAATTTATTTATTTTGCTTTATCGCTGTCTCCCGCGTTTGCGAGGTAGCGCAAGGAAACAGACGAAAGAAATGGCCCAACCCACCCCCATACACATGTATATTCATACACGTCCACACACGCAAATATACATACCTATACATCTCAATGTACACATATATAAACACACAGAAATACATATATATACCAATGCACACAATTCACACTGTCTGCCTTTATTCATTTTCATAGCCACCTCCCCACACATGGAATACCATCCCCCTCCCCCTTCATGTGTGCGAGGTAGCGCTAGGAAAAGACAACAAAGGCACCATTCGTTCAAACTCAGTCTCTGGCTGTCATGTAATAATGCCCGAAACCACAGCTCCCTTCCCACATCCAAGCCCTACACAACTTTCCATGGTTTACCCAGACGCTTCACATGCCCTGATTCAATCCACTGACAGCACGTCAACCCCGGTATACCATATCGATCCAATTCACTCTATTCCTTCCTCGCCTTTCACCCTCCTGCATGTTCAGGCCCCGATCACTCAAAATCTTTTTGACTCCATCTTTCCACTTCCAATTTGGTCTCCCACTTCTCCTCGTTCCCTCCACCTCCGACACATATATCCTCTTGGTCAATCTTTCCTCACTCATTCTCTCCATATGCCCAAACCATTTCAAAACATCATCTTCTGCTCTCTCAACCACGCTCTTTTTATTTCCATACATCTCTCTTACACTTACATTACTTACTCGATCAAACCACCTCACACCACACATTGTCCTCAAACATCTCATTTCCAGCACATCCACCCTCCTGCGCAAAACTCTATCCATAGCCACGCCTCGCAACCATACAACATTGTTGGAACCTCTATTCCTTCAAACATCCCCATTTTTGCTTTCCGAGATAATGTTCTCGACTTCCACACATTCTTCAAGGCTCCCAGGATTTTCGCCCCCTCCCCAACCCTATGATTCACTTCCGCTTCCACGGTTCCATCCGCTGACAGATCCACTCCCAGATATCTAAAACACTCTACTTCCTCCAGCTTTTCTCCATTCAAATTTACCTCCCAATTGACTTGACCCTCAAACCTATTGTACCTAATAACCTTGCTCTTATTCACATTTACTCTTAACTTTCTTCTTTCACAAACTTTACCAAACTCAGTCACCAGCTTCTGCAGTTTCTCGTATGAATCAGCCAATAGCGCTGTATCATCAGCGAACAACAACTAACTCACTTCCCAAGCTCTCTCATCCACAACAGACTTCATACTTGCCCCTTTTTCCAAAACTCTTGCATTCACCTCCCTAACAACCCCATCCATAAACAAATTAAACAACCATGGAGACATCACACACCCCTTGCGCAGACCTACATTCAATGAGAACCAATCACTTTCCTCTCTTCCTACACGTACACATGCCTTACATCCTCGATAAAAACTTTTCACAGCTTCTAACAACTTGCCTCCCACACCATATATTCTTAATACCTTCAACAGAGCATCTCTATCAAATCTATCATATGCCTTCTCCAGATCCATAAATGCTACATACAAATCTATTTGCTTTTCTAAGTATTTCTCACATACATTTTTCAAAGGAAACACATGATCCACACATCCTCTACCACTTCTCAAACAACACTGCTCTTCCCCAATCTGATGCTCTGTACCTGCCTTCACCCTCTCAATCTATACCCTCCCATATAATTTACCAGGAATACTCAAAAAACTTATACCTCTGTAATTTGAGCACTCACTCTTATCCCCTTTGCCTTTGTACAATGGCACTATGCACTCATTCCGCCAATCCTTAGGCACCTCATCATGAGTCATACATACATTAAATAACCTTACCAAACAGTCAACAATACAGTCACCCCAAACCATGAATCATACATGCATTAAATAACCTTACCAACCAGTCAACAATACAGTCACCCCCTTTTTTAATAGATTCCACTGCAATACCATCCAAACCTGCTGCCTTGCCAGCTTTCATCTTCCGTAAAGCTTTTACTACCTCTTCTCTATTTACCAAATCATTTTCCCTAACCCTCTCACTTTGCACACCACCTCGACCAAAACACCCTATATCTGCCACTCTATCATCAAACACATTCAACAAACCTTCAAAATACTCAATCATCGCCTTTTCACATCACTACTACTTGTTATCACCTCCCCATTAGCCCCCTTCACTGAAGTTCCCATTTCCTCCCTTGTCTAACGCACTTTATTTACCTCTTTCCAAAACATCTTTTTATTCTCCCCGAAATTTAATGATACTCTCTCACCCCAACTCTCATTTGCCCTCTTTTTCACCTCTTGCACCTTTCTCTTGACCTCCTGTCTCTTTCTTTTATACCTCTCCCACTCATTTGCAATTTTTCCCTGCAAAAATCGTTCAAATGCCTCTCTCTTCTCTTTCACTAATAATCTTACTTCTTCATCCCACCACTCACTACCTTTTCTAATCAACCCACCTAACACGCTTCTCATACCATAAGCATCTTTTGCGCAAGCCATCACTAATTTCCGAAATACATCCCATTCCTCCCCCTGGCCCCTTACCTCCTTTGTTCTCAACTTTTTCCATTCTGTACTCAGCCTCTCTAGGTACTTCCTCACACAAGTCTCTTTCCCAAGCTCACTTACTTTCACCACTCTTTTCACCCCAACATTCTCTCTTCTTTTCTGAAAACCCCCACAAATCTTCACCTTCGCCTCCACAAGATAATGATCAGACATCCCTCCAGTTGCACCTCTCAGCACATTAACATCCAAAAGTCTCTCTTTCGTGCGTCTATCAATTAACACGTAATCCAATAACGCTCTCTAGCCACCTCTCCTACTTACGTACGTATACTTATGTATATCTCGCTTTTTAAACCAGGTATTCCCAATCACCAGTCCTTTTTCAGCACATAAATCTACAAGCTCTTCACCATTTCCATTTACAACACTGAACATTCCATGTATACCAATTATTCCCTCAACTGCCACATTACTCACCTTTGCATTCAAATCACCCATCATTATAACCCGGTCTTGTGATCAAAACCACTTACGCACTCATTCAACTGCTCCCAAAACACTTGACTCTTATGATCTTTCTTCTCATGCCCAGGTGCATAAGCACCAATAATCACCCATCTCTCTCCACCAACTTTCAGTTTTACCCATATCAATCTAGAATTTACTTTCTTATACTCTATCACATACTCCCACAACTAGTGATTCAGGAGTAGTGCTACTCCTTCCTTTGCTTTTGTCCTCTCACTAAACCTTGACTTTACTCCCAAAACATTCCCAAACTACTCTTCCCCTTTACCCTTTAGCTTCGTTTCACTCAGAGCCAAAACATCCAGGTTCTTTTCCTCAAACATACTACCTATCTCTCCTTTCTTCTCATCTTGGTTACATCCACACACATTTAGACACCCCAATCTGACCCTTCGAGGAGGATGAGCAATCCTCGCGTGACTCCTTCCTATGTTTCCGCATTTAGTAAGTTAAAATAGAAGGAGGGGAGGGTTTCTAGCCCCCTGTTCCCGTCCCCTTTAGTCGCCTTCTACGACACGTGAGGAATGCGTGGGAAATATATATATATATATATATATATATATATATATATATATATATACATATATATATATATATATATATATATATATATATATATATATATATATATATACAAATATATATATATATATATATATATATATATATATATATATATATATATATATATTTATATATATATATATATATATATATATATATATATATATATACAAATATATATATATATATATATATATATATATATATACATATATATATATATATATATATATATATATATATATATATATATATATATATATTTATATTTTTTTTTCCTTTGTCGCTGCCTCTCTCGTTAGCGAGGTAGCGCAAGGAAACAGACGAAGGAATGGCCTAACCCTCCCATATACACATGTATATACATACACGTCCAGAAACGCAAATATGAATACTTATCCATTTAAATGTATACATATATATATACACACAGACATAAACATATATACACAGGTACAAAATTCATAATGTTTGCCTTTATTTATTCCCATCGCCACCCAGCCACACATGGAATAACAACTCCTTCCCCCCTCATGTGTGCGAGATAGCGTTAAAAAAAAAAAAAAAAGGCCCCATTCGTTCGCACTCAGTCTCTAGCTGTCATGTAATAATGCACCGATACCACAGCTCCCTTTCCACATCGATAACCCACACAACTTTCCATGGTTTACCCCAGACGCTTCACATGCCCTGGTTCAATCTATTGACAGCAAGTCGAACCCGGTATACCACATCGTTCCAGTTCACTCTAATCCTTGCACGCCTTTCACCCTCCTGCATGTTCAGGCCCCGATCATTCAAAATCTTTTTCACTCCATCTTTCCATCTTCAATTTGTTCTCCCACTTCTCCTCGTTCCCTCCACCTCTGACACATATATCCTCTTGGTCAATCTTTCCTCACTCATTCTCTCCATGTGACCAAACCACTTCAAAACACCCTCTTCTGCTCTCTCAACCACACTCTTTTTGTTTCCACACATCTTTCTCACCCTTACATTACTTACTCGATCAAACCACCTCACACCACATATTGTCCTCAAACATCTCATTTCTAGCACATCCACCCTCCTGCGCACAACTCTATCCATAGCCCACGCCTCGCAACCATACAACATTGTTGGAATCACTATTCCTTCAAATATACCCATTTTTGCTTTCCGAGATAATGTTCTCCACTTCCAAACATTCTTCAAGGCTCTCAGAATTTTCGCCACCTCCCCCACCCTATGATTCACTTCCGCTTCCATGGTTCCACCCGCTGCCAGATCCACTCCCAGATATCTAAAACACTTTATTTCATTCAGTTTTTCTCCATTCAAACTTACCTCCCAATTGACTTGACCCTCAACCCTACTGTACCTATTAACCTTGCTCTTATTCACATTTACTCTTAACTTTCTTCTTTCACACACTTTACCAAACTAAGTCACCAGCTTCTGCAGTTTCTTACGTGAATCAGCCACCAGCGCTGTATTATCAGCGAACAACAACTGACTCACTTCCCAAGCTCTCTCATCCACAACAGACTTCATACTTACCCCTCTTTCCAAAACTCTTGCATTCACCTCCCTAACGACCCCATCCATTAACAAATCAAAACCATGGAGACATCACACACCCCTTCCGCAAACCTACATTCAATGAGAACTAATCACTTTCTCTCTCTTCGTACACGTACACATGCCTTACATACTCGATAAAAACTTTTCACTTCTTCTAGCAACTTGCCTCCCACACCATATATTCTTACAACCTTCCACAGATCACATATATCAACTCTATCATATGCCTTCTCCAGATCGATAAATACTACATACAAATCCATTTGTTTTTCTAAGTATTTCCCACATACATTCTTCAAAGTAAACACCTTATCCACACATCCTCTACCACTTCTGAAACCACACAGCTCTTCCCCAATCTGATGTTCTGTACACGCCTTCACCCTCTCAATCAATACTCTCCCTTATAATTTACCAGGAATACTCGACAACCTTATAGCTCTGTAATTTGAGCACTCACTCTTATCCCCTTTGCCTTTGTACAATGGCACTATGCAAGCATTCCGCCAATCCTCAGGCACCTCACCTGGAATAAATTATCTATCTATTTATTTTGCTTTGTCGCTGTCTCCCGCGTTTGCGAGGTAGCGCAAGGAAACAGACGAAAGAAATGGCCCAACCCACCCCCATACACATGTATATTCATACACGTCCACACACGCAAATATACATACCTATACATCTCAATGTACACATATCTATAAACACACAGACACATACATATATATATCCATGCACACAATTCACACTGTCTGCCTTTATTCATTCCCATCGCCACCTCGCCACACATGGAATACTATCCCCCTCCCCCTTCATGTGTGCAACGTAGCGTTAGGAAAAGACAACAAAGGCCCCATTCGTTCAAACTCAGTCTCTAGATGTCATGCAATAATACCCGAAACCACAGCTCCCTTCCCACATCCAGGACCCACACAACTTTCCATGGTTTACCCAGACCCTTCACATGCCCTGATTCAATCCACTGACAGCACGTCAACCCCGGTATACCACATCGATCCAATTCACTCTATTCCTTGCCCGCCTTTCACCCTCCTGCATGTTCAGGCCCCAATCACTCAAAATCTTTTTCACTCCATCTTTCCACCTCCAATTTGGTCTCCCAATTCTCCTCGTTTCCTCCACCTCCAACACATATATCCTCTTGGTCAATCTTTCCTCACTCATTCTCTCCATGTGCCCAAACCACTTCAAAACACCCTCTTCTGCTCTCTCAACCACGCTCTTTCTATTTCCACACATCTCTCTTACCCTTACATTACATAGCCCACGCCTCGCAACCATACAACATTGTTGGAACCACTATTCCTTCAAACATACCCATTTTTGTTTTCCGAGATTATGTTCTCGACTTCCACACATTCTTCAAGGCTCCCACAATTTTCGCCCCCTCCCCTACCCTATGATTCACTTCCGCTTCCATGGTTCCATCCGCTGCCAGATCAACTCCCAGATACCTAAAACACTTTACTTCCTCCAGCTTTTCTCCATTCAAACTTACCTCCCAAATGACTTCACCCTCAACCCTACTGTACCTAATAACCTTGTTCTTATTCACATTTACTCTTAACTTTCTTCTTTCCCGCACTTTACCAAACTCAGTCACCAGCTTCTGCAGTTTCTCACATGAATCTGCCACCAGCGCTGTATCATCAGCGAACAACAACCGACTCACTTCCTAAGCTCTCTCATCCACAACAGTCCTTATACTTGCCCCTCTTTCCAAAACTCTTGCATTCACCTCCCTAACAACCCCATCCATAAACAAATTAAACAACCATGGAGACATCACACACCCCTTCCGCAAACCTACATTCAATGAGAACCAATCACTTTCCTCTCTTCCTACACGCACACATGCCTTACATCCTCTATAAAAACTTTTCACTGCGTCTAACAACTTGCCTCCCACACCATATATTCTTAATACCTTCCACAGAGCATCTCTATCAACTCTACCATATGCCTTCTCCAGATACACAAATGCTATATACAAATCCATTTGCTTTTCTAAGTATTTCTCACATACATTCTTCAAAGGAAACACCTGATCCACACATCCTCTACCACTTCTCAAACCACACTGCTCTTCCCCAATCTGATGCTCTGTACAGGCCTTCACCCTCTCAATCAATACCCTCCCATATAAGTTATCAGGAATACTCACCAAACTTATACCTCTGTAATTTGATCACTCACTCTTATCCCCTATGCCTTTGTAGAATGGCATTATGCACGCATTCCGCCAATCCTCAGACACCTCACCATGAGTCATACGTACATTGAATAACCTTGCAAACCAGTCAACAATACAGTCACCCCAAACCATGAATCATACATACATTAAATATCCTCACCAACCAGTCAACATACAGTCACACCCTTTTCTAATAAATTCCACTGAAATACCATCCAAACATGCTGCTTTGCCGGCTTTCATCTTCCGTAAAGCTTTTACAACCTCCTCTATTTACCAAATCATTTTCCCTAACCCTCTCACTTTGCACACCACCTCAACCTAAACACTCTATATCAGCCACTCTATCATCAAACAAATTCAACAAACCTTCAAAATACTCACTCCATCGCCTTCTCACATCACCACTACTTGTTATCACCTCCCCATTAGCCCCCTTCAGTGAAGTTCCCACTTCCTCCCTTGTCTTACGCACTTTATTTACCTCCTTCCAAAACATCTTTTTATTCTCACTGAAATTTAATGATACTCTCTCACCCCAACTCTCATCTGCCCTTTTTTTCACCTCTTGCACCTTTCTCTTGACCTCCTGCCTCTTTTTTTTTATACCGCTCCCACTCATTTGCATTTTTTCCTTGCAAAAATCGTTCAAATGCCTCTCTCTTCTCTTTCACTAATAATCTTACTCCCTTCATCCCACTACTCACTACCTTTTCTAATCAACCCACCTCCCACGCTTCTCATACCACAAGCATCTTTTGTGCAAGCCATCACTGATTCCCTAAATACATCACATTCCTTCCCCACTCCCCTTACCTCCTTTGTTCTCACCTTTTCCATTCTGTACTCAGCCTCTACTGGTACCTCCTCACACAAGTCTCCTTCCCAAGCTCACTTACTCTCACCAGTCTCTTCACCCCAACATTCTCTCTTCTTTTCTGAAAACTCCCACAAATCTTCACCTTCGCCTCCACAAGATAATGATCAGACATCCCTCCAGTTGCACCTTTCAGCACATTAACATCCAAAAGTCTCTCTTTCGTGCGTCTATCAATTAACACGTAATCCAATAAAGCTCTCTAGCCATCTCTCCTACTTACATACGTATACTTATGAATATCTCGCTTTTTAATCCAGGTATTCCCAATCACCAGTACTTTTTCAGCACATAAATCTACAAGCTCTTCACCATTTCCATTTACAACACTGAACACTCTATGTATACCAATTATTCCCTCAACTGCCACATTACTCACCTTTGCATTCAAATCACCCATCACCATAACCTGGTCTTGTGCATCAAAACAACTAACGCAATCATTAAGCTGCTCCCAAAACAATTGCCTCTCATGATCTTTCTTCTCATGCCCATGTGCATATTCACCAATAATCACCTATCTCTCTTAATCAACTTTCAATTTTACCTATATCAATCTAGAATTTACTTTCTTACACTCTATCACATACTCCCATAACTCCTGATTCAGGAGTAGTGCTACTCCTTCCCTTGCTCTTGTCCTCTCACTAAACCCTGACTTTAATCCCAAGACATTCCTAAACCACTCTTCCCCTTTACAATTTAGCTTCGTTTCTCTCAGAGCCAGAACATCCAGGTTCCTTTCCTCAAACCTACTACCTATCTCTCCTTTTTTCTCATCTTCCTTAAATCCACACAGAGTTAGAGACCCCAGTCTGAGCCTTCTTGGAGGATGAGCACGCCTCGCGTGACTCCTTCTTCTGTTTCCCCTTTTAGAAAGTTAAAATACAAGTAGGAGAGGGTTTCTGGCCCCCCGCTCCCGTCCCCTATAGTCGCCTTGTGTGACACGTGAGCAATGCGTAGGAAATATATATATATATATTTTTTTTTTTTTTTTTATACTTTGTCGCTGTCTCCCGCGTTTGCGAGGTAGCGCAAGGAAACAGACGAAAGAAATGGCCCAACCCCCCCCCCCCCATACACATGTACATACACACGTCCACACACGCAAATATACATACCTACACAGCTTTCCATGGTTTACCCCAGACGCTTCACATGCCTTGATTCAATCCACTGACAGCACGTCAACCCCTGTATACCACATCGCTCCAATTCACTCTATTCCTTGCCCTCCTTTCACCCTCCTGCATGTTCAGGCCCCGATCACACAAAATCTTTTTCACTCCATCTTTCCACCTCCAATTTGGTCTCCCTCTTCTCCTCGTTCCCTCCACCTCCGACACATATATCCTCTTGGTCAATCTTTCCTCACTCATTCTCTCCATGTGCCCAAACCATTTCAAAACACCCTCTTCTGCTCTCTCAACCACGCTCTTTTTATTTCCACACATCTCTCTTACCCTTACGTTACTTACTCGATCAAACCACCTCACACCACACATTGTCCTCAAACATCTCATTTCCAGCACATCCATCCTCCTGCGCACATCTCTATCCATAGCCCACGCCTCGCAACCATACAACATTGTTGGAACCACTATTCCTTCAAACATACCCATTTTTGCTTTCCGAGATAATGTTCTCGACTTCCACACATTTTTCAAGGCTCCCAAAATTTTCGCCCCCTCCCCCACCCTATGATCCACTTCCGCTTCCATGGTTCCATCCGCTGACAGATCCACTCCCAGATATCTAAAACACTTCACTTCCTCCAGTTTTTCTCCATTCAAACTCACCTCCCAATTGACTTGACCCTCAACCCTACTGTACCTAATAACCTTGCTCTTATTCACATTTACTCTTAACTTTCTTCTTCCACACACTTTACCAAACTCAGTCACCAGCTTCTGCAGTTTCTCACATGAATCAGCCACCAGCGCTGTATCATCAGCGAACAACAACTGACTCACTTCCCAAGCTCTCTCATCCCCAACAGACTTCATACTTGCCCCTCTTTCCAGGACTCTTGCATTTACCTCCCTAACAACCCCATCCATAAACAAATTAAACAACCATGGAGACATCACACACCCCTGCCGCAAACCTACATTCACTGAGAACCAATCACTTTCCTCTCTTCCTACACGTACACATGCCTTACATCCTCGATAAAAACTTTTCACTGCTTCTAACAACTTGCCTCCCACACCATATATTCTTAATACCTTCCACAGAGCATCTCTATCAACTCTATCATATGCCTTCTCCAGATCCATAAATGCTACATACAAATCCATTTGCTTTTCTAAGTATTTCTCACATACATTCTTCAAAGCAAACACCTGATCCACACATCCTCTACCACTTCTGAAACCGCACTGCTCTTCCCCAATCTGATGCTCTGTACATGCCTTCACCCTCTCAATCAATACCCTCCCATATAATTTACCAGGAATACTCAACAAACTTATACCTCTGTAATTTGAGCACTCACTCTTATCCCCTTTGCCTTTGTACAATGGCACTATGCACGCATTCCGCCAATCCTCAGGCACCTCACCATGAGTCATACATACATTAAATAACCTTACCAACCAGTCAACAATACAGTCACCCCCTTTTTTAATAAATTCCACTGCAATACCATCCAAACCTGCTGCCTTGCCGGCTTTCATCTTCCGCAAAGCTTTTACTACCTCTTCTCTGTTTACCAAATCATTTTCCCTAACCCTCTCACTTTGCACACCACCTCGACCAAAACACCCTATATCTGCCACTCTGTCATCAGACACATTCAACAAACCTTCAAAATACTCATTCCATCTCCTTCTCACATCACCGCTACTTGTTATCACCTCCCCATTTACGCCCTTCACTGAAGTTCCCATTTGCTCCCTTGTCTTACGCACCCTATTTACCTCCTTCCAGAACATCTTTTTATTCTCCCTAAAATTTACTGATAGTCTCTCACCCCAACTCTCATTTGCCCTTTTTTTCACCTCTTGCACCTTTCTCTTGACCTCCTGTCTCTTTCTTTTATACTTCTCCCACTCAATTGCATTTTTTCCCTGCAAAAATCGTCCAAATGCCTCTCTCTTCTCTTTCACTAATACTCTTACTTCTTCATCCCACCACTCACTACCCTTTCTAAACAGCCCACCTCCCACTCTTCTCATGCCACAAGCATCTTTTGCGCAATCCATCACTGATTCCCTAAATACATCCCATTCCTCCCCCACTCCCCTTACTTCCATTGTTCTCACCTTTTTCCATTCTGTACACAGTCTCTCCTGGTACTTCCCCACACAGGTCTCCTTCCCAAGCTCACTTACTCTCACCACCTTCTTCACCCCAACATTCACTCCTCTTTTCTGAAAACCCATACTAATCTTCACCTTAGCCTCCACAAGATAATGATCAGACATCCCTCCAGTTGCACCTCTCAGCACATTAACATCCAAAAGTCTCTCTTTCGCACGCCTGTCAATTAACACGTAATCCAATAACGCTCTCTGGCCATCTCTCCTACTTACATAAGTATACTTATGTATATCTCGCTTTTTAAACCAGGTATTCCCAATCATCAGTCCTTTTTCAGCACATAAATCTACAAGCTCTTCACCATTTCCATTTACAACACTGAACACCCCAAGCATACCAATTATTCCCTCAACTGCCACATTACTCACCTTTGCATTCAAATCACCCATCACTATAACCCGGTCTCGTGCATCAAAACCGCTAACACACTCATTCAGCTGCTCCCAAAACACTTGCCTCTCATGATCTTTCTTCTCATGCCCAGGTGCATATGCACCAATAATCACCCACCTCTCTCCATCAACTTTCAATTTTACCCATATTAATCGAGAATTTACTTTCTTACATTCTATCACATACTCCCACAACTCCTGTTTCAGGAGTATTGCTACTCCTTCCCTTGCTCTTGTCCTCTCACTAACCCCTGACTTCACTCCCCAACATTTCCAAACCACTCTTCCCCTTTACCCTTGAGCTTCGTTTCACTCAGAGCCAAAACATCCAGGTTCCTTTCCTCAAACATACTACCTATCTCTCCTTTTTTCACATCTTGGTTACATCCACACACATTTAGGCACCCCACTCTGAGCCTTCGAGGAGGATGATCACTCCCCGCGTGACTCCTTCTTCTGTTTCCCATTTTAGAAAGTTAATACAAGGAGGGGAGGATTTCCGGCCCCCCGCTCCCGTCCCCTCTAGTCGCTTTCTACGACACGCGAGGAATACGTGGGAAGTATTCTTTCACCCCTATCCCCAGGGATAATATACATATATATATACATATACACACACACACACATACACACACATACGCACATACACACACACACACACACATACATATATATACATATGAAAAATGTAAGAAACAATTTAGAAAACAAACTTTTAGCTTGAAATGAATGAAAAAAATGAATGTCACATAATGGTTCAACCTCTGGCTATGGAAAAGGAAATGTACAATTTATTCACACAAACGTCAATAGCAGTTCTCATCAATTTCACCACTGTATCAATAAGCTTCAATGTCTAAGCTACATTTTTCTCCAACTTCACTATTTTCTTGTCAAAAACACCATGCATGAAAACTATCACTCCATTAACACAACTATAAACATTTATTTCCCCTTTAAAAGTTTTTTTTTTTTTTTTTTTTTTTTCCAAAAGAAGGAACAGAGAATTGGGCCAGGTGAGGGTATTCCCTCAAAGGCCCAGTCCTCTGTACTTAATGCTACCTCGCTAACGCGGGAAATGGCGAATAGTATAAAAGAAAGAAAAGAAAGATATATATATATATATATATATATATATATATATATATATATATATATATTTACATATATATATATATATATATATTTACATATATATATATATATATATATATATATATATATATATATATATTTACATATATATATATATATATATATACATGTATATATATAATTTTTTTTTTTTTTTTTGCTTTGTCGCTGTCTCCCGCGTTTGCGAGGTAGCGCAAGGAAACAGACGAAAGAAATGGCGCAGCCCACACCCATACACATGTATATACATACGTCCACACACGCAAATGTACATACCTACACAGCTTTCCATGGTTTACCCCAGACGCTTCACATGCCTTGATTCAATCCACTGACAGCACGTCAACCCCGGTATACCACATCGCTCCAATTCACTCTATTCCTTGCCCTCCTTTCACCCTCCTGCATGTTCAGGCCCCGATCACACAAAATCTTTTTCACTCCATCTTTCCACCTCCAATTTGGTCTCCCTCTTCTCCTCGTTCCCTCCACCTCCGACACATATATTCTCTTGGTCAATCTTTCCTCACTCATTCTCTCCATGTGCCCGAACCATTTCAAAACACCCTCTTCTGCTCTCTCAACCACGCTCTTTTTATTTCCACACATCTCTCTTACCCTTACGGTACTTACTCGATCAAACCACCTCACACCACACATTGTCCTCAAATATCTCATTTCCAGCACATCCATCCTCCTGCGCACAACTCTATCCATAGCCCACGCCTCGCAATCATACAACATTGTTGGAACCACTATTCCTTCAAACATACCCATTTTTGCTTTCCGAGATAATGTTCTCGACTTCCACACATTCTTCAAGGATCCCATAATTTTCGCCCCCTCCCCCACCCTATGATCCACTTCCGCTTCCATGGTTCCATCCGCTGCCAGATCCACTCCCAGATATCTAAAACACTTTACTTCCTCCAGTTTTCTCCATTCAAACTCACCTCCCAGTTGACTTAACCCCCAACCCTACTGTACCTAATAACCTTGCTCTTATTCACATTTACTCTTAACTTTCTTCTTCCACACACTTTACCAAACTCAGTCACCAGCTTCTGCAGTTACTCGCATGAATCAGCCACCAGCGCTGTATCATCAGCGAACAACAACTGACTCACTTCCCAAGCTCTCTCATCCCCAACAGATATAGGGTGTTTTGATCGAGGTGGTGTGCAAAGTGAGAGGGTTAGGGAAAATGATTTGGTAAACAGAGAAGAGGTAGTAAAAGCTTTGCGGAAGATGAAAGCCGGCAAGGCAGCAGGTTTGGATGGTATTGCAGTGGAATTTATTAAAGAAGGGGGTGACTGTATTGTTGACTGGTTGGTAAGGTTATTTAATGTATGTATGACTCATGGTGATGTGCCTGAGGATTGGCGGAATGCGTGCAGAGTGCCATTGTACAAAGGAAAAGAGGATAAGAGTGAGTGCTGAAATTACAGAGGTATAAGTTTGTTGAGTATTCCTGGTAAATTATATGGGAGGATATTGATTGAGAGGGTGAAGGCATGTACAGAGCATCAGATTGGGGAAGAGCAGTGTGGTTTCAGAAGTGGTAGAGGATGTGTGGATCAGGTGTTTGCTTTGAACAATGTATGTGAGAAATACTTAGAAAAGCAAATGGATTTGTATGTAGCATTTATGGATCTGGAGAAGGCATATGATAGAGTTGATAGAGATGCTCTGTGGAAGGTATTAAGAATATATGGTGTGGGAGGCAAGTTGTTAGAAGCAGTGAAAAGTTTTTATCGAGGATGTAAGGCATGTGTACGTGTAGGAAGAGAGGAAAGTGATTGGTTCTCAGTGAATGTAGGTTTGCGGCAGGGGTGTGTGATGTCTCCATGGTTGTTTAATTTGTTTATGGATGGGGTTGTTAGGGAGGTGAATGCAAGAGTTTTGGAAAGAGGGGCAAGTCTGTTGGGGATGAGAGAGCTTGGGAATATTATATATATATATATATATATATATATATATATATATATATATATATATATATATATATATATATATATATATATATATAATTTTTTTATTATCTTATTATACTTTGTCGCTGTCTCCCGCGTTTGCGAGGTAGCGCAAGGAAACAGACGAAAGAAATAGCCCAACCCCCCCCCCCCCGTACACATGTATATATATACGACCACACTCGCAAATATACATACCTACACAGCTTTCCATGGTTTACCCCAGACGCTTCACATGTCTTGATTCAATCCACTGACAGCACGTCAACCCCGGTATACCACATCGCTCCAATTCACTCTATTCCTTGCCCTCCTTTCACCCTCCTGCATGTTCAGGCCCCGATCACACAAAATCTTTTTCACTCCATATTTCCACCTCCAATTTGGTCTCCCTCTTCTCCTCGTTCCCTCCACCTCCGACACATATATCCTCTTGGTTAATCTTTCCTCACTCATTCTCTCCATGTGCCCAAACCACTTCAAAACACCCTCTTCTGCTCTCTCAACCACGCTCTTTTTATTTCCACACATCTCTCTTACCCTTACGTTACTCACTCGATCAAACCACCTTACACCACACATTGTCCTCAAACATCTCATTTCCAGCATATCCATCCTCCTGCGCACAACTCTATCCATAGCCCACGCCTCGCAACCATACAACATTGTTGGAACCACTATTCCTTCAAACATACCCATTTTTGCTTTCCGAGATAATGTTCACGACTTCCACACATTCTTCAAGGCCCCCAGAATTTTCGCCCCCTCCCCCACCCTATGATCCACTTCCGCTTCCATGGTTCCATCCGCTGCCAGATCCACTCCCAGATATCTAAAACACTTCACTTCCTCCAGTTTTTCTCCATTCAAACTCACCTCCCAATTGACTTGACCCTCAACCCTACTGTACCTAATAACCTTGCTCTTATTCACATTTACTCTTAACTTTCTTCTTCCACACACTTTACCAAACTCAGTCACCAGCTTCTGCAGTTTCTCACATGAATCAGCCACCAGCTCTGTATCATCAGCGAACAACAACTGACTCACTTCCTACGCATTGCTCACGTGTCATAGAAGGCGACTATAGGGGACGGGAGCGTGGGGCCAGAAACCCTCCCCTACTTGTATTTTAACTTTCTAAAAGGGGAAACAGAAGAAGGAGTCACGCGAGGAGTGCTCATCCTCCAAGAACGCTCAGATTGGGGTCTCTAACTGTGTGTGGATGTAAGGAAGATGAGAAAAAAAAGGAGAGATAGGTAGTATGTTTGAGGAAAGGAACCTGGATGTTTTGGCTCTGAGTGAAACGAAGCTAAAGGGTAAAGGGGAAGAGTGGTTTGGGAATGTTTTGGGAGTAAAGTCAAGGTTTAGTGAGAGGACAAGAGCAAGGGAAGGAGTAGCACTACTCCTGAATATATATATATATATATATATATATATATCCCTGGGGATAGGGGAGAAAGAATACTTCCCACGTATTCCCTGCGTGTCGTAGAAGGCGACTAAAAGGGGAGGGAGCGGGGGGCTGGAAATCCTCCCCTCTCGTTTTTTTTTTTAGTTTTCCAAAAGAAGGAACAGAGAATTGGGCCAGGTGAGGGTATTCCCTCAAGGCCCAGTCCTCTGTTCTTAACGCTACCTCGCTAATGCGGGAAATGGCGAATAGTTTGAAAGAAAGATATATATATATATATATATATATATATATATATATATATATATATATATATATATATATATATAAATATATATAATTTTTTTTTTTCAAACTATTCGCCATTTCCCGCGTTAGCGAGGTAGCGTTAAGAACTGAGGACTGGGCCATTGAGGGAATATCCTCACCTGGCCCCCTTCTCTGTTCCTTCTTTTGGAAAATTAAAAAAATATATATATATATATATATATATATATATATATATATATATATATATATATATATATATACATATATATATATATTTGTATATATATATATTTCTATTTTGTTTTCCTTTGTCGCTGTCTCCCGCGTTAGCGAAGTAGCGCAAGGAAACAGACGAAAGAATGGCCTACCCCACCCATATAAACATGTATATAAATGCACGTCCACAAACGCTAATATGAATACTTATACATATTAATATATATACATATATATATATACACACAGATATGTACATATATACACATGTACATAATTCATACTGTCTGCCTTTATTTATTCCCATCGCCACCTGGCCACACATGGAATAACCCCCTCCACCCTCTTGTGTGCGAGGTAGCGCTAGGAAAAGACAAAAAGGCCCCATTCGTTCACAATCAGTCTCTAGCTGTCATGTAATAATGCACCGATACCACAGCTCCCTTCCCACATCCGGGCCCCACAGAACTTTCCATGGTTTACTTCAGACGCTTCACATACCCTGGTTCAATCTATTGACAGCAAGTCGACTCAGGTGTACCACATCGTTCCAGATCACTCTATTCCTTGCACGCCTTTCACCCTCCTGCATGTTCAGGCCCCGATCATTCAAAATGTTTTTCACTCCATCTTTCCGTCTCCAATTTGGTCTCCCACTTCTCTTCGTTCCCTCCACCTCTGACACATATATCCTCTTGGCCAATCGTTCCTCACTCATTCTCTCCACGTGAAAAAACAAATTCAAAACACCTTCTGCTCTCTCAACCAAACTCTTTTTAATTCCACACATCTCTCTTACCCTTACGTTATTTACTCGATCAAACCACCTCACACCACATATTCTCCTCAAACATCTCATTTCCAGCACATCCACCCTCCTGCGCACAACTCTATCCATAGCCCACGCCTCGCAACCATACAACATTGTTGGAACCATTATTAATTCAAACTTACCCTTATTTGCTTACCGAGATAATGTTCTCGACTTCCTAACATTCTTCAAGGCTCCCAGAATTTTCGTCCCCTCCCCCAGAAAATGATTCACTTCCGCTTCCATGATTACATCCGCTGGCAGATCCACTCCCAGGTATCTAAAACACTTTACATCCTCCAGCATTTCTCCATTCAAACTTACCTCCCAGTTGATTTGTCCCTCAACCCTACTGTACCTAATAACCTTGCTCTTATTCACATTTTCTCTTAACGTTCTTCTTTCACACACTTTACCAAACTCAGTCACCAGCTCCTGCAGTTTCTCACATGAATCAGCCACCAGCGCTGTATCATCAGCGAAAAACAACTGACTCACTTCCCAAGCTCTCTCATCCACAACAGACTGCATACTTGCACCTCTTTCCAAAACTCTTGCATTCACCTCCCTAACAACCCCACCCACAAACAAATTAAACATCCATGGAGACATTACACACCCCTGCCGCAAATCACTTTCCTCTCTTTCTACACGTACACATGCCTTACATCCTCGATAATAACTTTTCACTGCTTCTAACAACTTGCCTCCCACACCATATATTCTTAATACCTTCCACAGAGCATTTCTATCAACTCTATCATATGCCTTCTCCAGATCCATAAATGCTACATACAAATCCATTTGTTTTTCCAAGTATATATATATATATATATATATATATATATATATATATATATATATATATATATATATATATATATATATATATATATATTTTTTTTTTTTTTAATTTTCCAAAAGAAGGAACAGAGTAGGGGGCCATATGAGGATATTCCCTCAAAGGCCCAGTTCTCTGTTCTTAACGCTACCTCGCTAATGCGGGAAATGGCGAATAGTATGAAAAAAAAAAAGTATATATATATATATATATATATATATATATATATATATATATATATATATATATATATATATATATATATATATATATATATATATATATATATTTTGAATGATCGGGGCCTGAACATGCAGGAGAGTGAAAGGCGTGCAAGGAATAGAGTGAACTGGAATTTATTAAAAAAGGGGGTGACTGTATTGTTGACTGGTTGGTAAGGTTATTTAATGTATGTATGACTCATGGTGAGGTGCCTGAGGATTGGCGGAATGCGTGCATAGTGCCATTGTACAAAGGCAAAGGGGATAAGAGTCAGTGCTCAAATTACAGAGGTATAAGTTTGTTGAGTATTTCTGGTAAATTATATGGGAGGGTATTGATTGAGAGGGTGAAGGCATGTACAGAGCATCAGATTGGGGAAGAGCAGTGTGGTTTCAGAAGTGGTAGAGGATATGTGGATCAGGTGTTTGCTTTGAACAATGTATGTGAGAAATACTTAGAAAAGCAAATGGATTTGTATGTAGCATTTATGGATCTGGAGAAGGCATATGATAGAGTTGATAGAGATGCTCTGTGGAAGGTATTAAGAATATATGGTGTGGGAGGCAAGTTGTTAGAAGCAGTGAAAAGTTTTTATCGAGGATGTAAGGCATATGTACGTGTAGGAAGAGAGGAAAGTGATTGGTTCTCAGTGAATGTAGGTTTGCGGCAGGGGTGTGTGATGTCTCCATGGTTGTTTAATTTGTTTATGGATGGGGTTGTTAGGGAGGTAAATGCAAGAGTTTTGGAAAGAGGGCAAGTATGAAGTCTGTTGTGGATGAGAGAGCTTGGGAAGTGAGTTAGTTGTTGTTCGCTGATGATACAGCGCTGGTGGCTGATTCATGTGAGAAACTGCAGAAGCTGGTGACTGTGTTTGGTAAAGTGTGTGGAAGAAGAAAGTTAAGAGTAAATGTGAATAAGAGCAAGGTTATTAAGTACAGTAGGGGTGAGGGTCAAGTCAATTGGGAGGTGAGTTTGAATGGAGAAAAACTGGAGGAAGTGAAGTGTTTTAGATATCTGGGAGTGGATCTGCCAGCGGATGGAACCATGGAAGCGGAAGTGGATCATAGGGTGGGGGAGGGGGCGAAAATTCTGGGGGCCTTGAAGAATGTGTGGAAGTCGAGAACATTATCTCGGAAAGCAAAAATTGGTATGTTTGAAGGAATAGTGGTTCCAACAATGTTTTATGGTTGCGAGGCGTGGGCTATGGATAGAGTTGTGCGCAGGAGGATGGATGTGCTGGAAATGAGATGTTTGAGGACAATGTGTGGTGTGAGGTGGTTTGATCGAGTGAGCAACGTAAGGGTAAGAGAGATGTGTGGAAATAAAAAGAGCGTGGTTGAGAGAGCAGAAGAGGGTGTTTTGAAGTGGTTTGGGCACATGGAGAGAATGAGTGAGGAAAGATTAACCAAGAGGATATATGTGTCGGAGGTGGAGGGAACGAGGAGAAGAGGGAGACCAAATTGGAGGTGGAAAGATGGAGTGAAAAAGATTTTGTGTGATCGGGGCCTGAACATGCAGGAGGGTGAAAGGAGGGCAAGGAATAGAGTGAATTGGATCGATGTGGTATACCGGGGTTGACGTGCTGTCAGTGGATTGAATCAAGGCATGTGAAGCGTCTGGGGTAAACCATGGAAAGCTGTGCAGGTATGTATATTTGCGTGTGTGGACGTATGTATATACATGTGTATGGGGGTGGGTTGGGCCATTTCTTTCGTCTGTTTCCTTGCGCTACCTCGCAAACGCGGGAGACAGCGACAAATTATAATAATAATGATAATAATAAAAATATATATATATATATTTGGGAATGTCTAGGGAGTAAAGTAAGGGGTTAGTGAGAGGACAAGAGTAAGGGAAGGAGTAGCACTACTCCTGAAACAGGGGTGGTTGGAGTATGTGATAGAGTGTAAGAAAGTAAACCCTAGATTGATATGGGTAAACCTGAAAGTGGAATGAGAGAGATGGGTGATTATTGATGCGTATACACCTTGGGCCTTAGAAGAAATATCATGGGAGGCAAGTGTTTTAGGAGCAGCTGAGTGAGCGGTGTATATGTGGTGTTCATATTTGTAAATGGAAATGGTGAAGAGCTTGTAGATTTCTATTTTGTTATACTTTGTCGCTGTCTCCCGCGTTAGCGAGGTAGCGTAAGGAAACAGAGGAAAGATTGGCCCAACCCCCCACATACACATGTATACACATACACGTCCACACACGCAAATATAGATACCTATACATTTCAATGTTATTTATTTACTTATTATACTTTTTCGCTGTCTCCCGCGTTAGCGATGTATTGCAAGGAAACAGGCGAAAGAATGGTCCCAACCCACCCACATACACATGTATATACATACACTTCCATACACGCACATATACATACCTATACATCATAACGTATACATATATGTATATACACTCAGACATATACATATATGTATACACAGTCAGACATATACATATATACACATGTATATAATTCATACTATTTATTTATATTTATTTTGCTTTGTCACTGTCTCCCGCTTTAGCGAGGTAGCGCAAGGAAACAGATGAAAGAATGGTCCAACCTACCCAGATACACATGATATACAATCAAGTCCACAAATGCACATATACATACCTACACATTTCGACGTATACATGTATATACACACACAGACATATACATATATACACATGTACATAATTCATACTGTCTCCCTTTATTCATTCCTAAAGCCACCCCGCCACACATGAAATAACAACCCCATCACCCCTCATGTGCGCGAGGTAGCGCTACGAAAAGACAACAAAGGCCACATTCACTCACACTCAGTTTCTAGCTGTCATGTAATAATGTACCGAAACCACAGTTCCCTTTCCTCATCCATGCCCCAGAGAACTTTCTATGGTTTACCCCAGACGATTCACATGCCCTGGTTCAATCCACTGACAGCACGTTGACTCCGGTATACCACATCGTTCCAATTCACCCAATTCCTTGTACGCCTTTCACCCTCCTGTATGCTCAGGCTCCGATCACTCAAAATTTTTTTCACTCCATCTTTCCACTTACAATTTGATCTCCCACTTCTTGTTCCCTACAACTCTGACACATATATTCTCTTGGTCAATCTTTCCTCACTCATTCTCTCCATGTGACCAAACCATTTCAAAACACCCTCTTCTGCTCTCTCAACCACATTCTTTTTATTACCACACATCTCTCTTACCCTGTTATTACTTACTCGATCAAACCACCTCACACCACATATTGTCCTCAAATATCTCAATTCTAGCACATCCACTCTCCTCCGCACAACTCTATCCATAGCCCACGCCTCGCAATCATATAACATTGTTGGAACCACTATCACTTCAAACATACCCATTTTTGCTTTCCAAGATAATGTTCTCGACTTCCACACTTTCTTCAACGCTCCCAGATCATTCCCCCCTCCCCCACTCTATGATTCACTTCTGCTTCCATAGTTCTATTCGCTGCCAAATCCACTCCCAGATATCTAAAACACTTCACTTCCTCTAGTTTTTCTCCATTCAAACTTACCTCCTAGTTGACTTGTCCCTGAACCCTACTGTACCTAATAACCTTGCTCTTATTCAATTTACTCTTAGCTTTCTTCTTTCCCACACTTTAATAAACTCAGTCAGTTTCATATAAACTCAGTCACTTTAATAAACTCTGCAGTTTCTCACACGAATCAGCCAGCAGCGCTTTATCATTAGCGAACAACAACTGACTCACTTCCCAAGCTCTTTCATCTACAACAGACTGCATACTTGCCCCTCATTTCAAAACTCTTGCATTCAACTGCCTAACAACCCAATCCACAAACAAATTAAACAACCATGGAGACATCGCACACCCCTGCCGCAAACCTACAATCACTGAGAACCAATCACTTTCATCTCTTCCTTGAGGGACAAGTCAATTGGGATGTAAGTTTGAATGGAGAAAAACTGGAGAAAGTGAAGTGTTTTAGATATCTGGGCGAAGATTTAGCAGCGGATGGAACCATAGAAGCGGAAGTGAATCATAGCGTTGGGAAGGGGGCGAAAGTTCTAGCGTTGAAAAATGTGCGGAAGTCGAGAACATTATCTCTGAAAGCAAAAATGTTTATGTTTGAAGGAATAATGGTTCCAACAATGTTATATGGTTGCTAGGCGTGGGCTATAGGTAGAGTTGTGCAGAGGAGGGTGGATGTGCTGGAAATGAGTTGTTGAGGACAATATGTGGCGTGAGGTGGTTTGATCGAGTAAGTATGAACAGGGTAAGAGAGATGTGTGGTAATAAGAAGAGTGTGGTTGAGAGAGCAGAAGAGGGTGTTTTGAAATGGTTTGGTCACATGGAGAGAATGGATGAAGAAAGATTGACCAAGAGGATATATGTGTCAGAGGTGGAGGGAACGAGGAGAACTAGGAGACCAAATTGGAGGTGGAAAGATGGAGTGAAAAAATTTTGAGTAATTGGGTCCTGAACATGCAGGAGGGTGAAAGGCATGCAAGGAATAGAGTGAATTGGAACGATTTGGTATACCGGGGTCGACGTGCTGTCAATGGATTGAACCAGGGCATATGAAGCGTCTGGGGTAAACCATGGAAATTGCTGTTGGGCCTGGATGAGGAGAGGGAGCTGTGGTTTCGGTGCTTTATCACATGACAGCTAGAGACTGAGTGTGAACGAATGTGGGCTTTGTAATCTTTTCCTAGTGCTACCTCGCACATATATATATATATATATATATATATATACATATATATATATATATATATATATATATATATATATATATATATATATATATATATATATATATATATATACATATATATATATATATATATATACATATATATATATATATATCCCGGTGATACTTTCCTGACGCGGAAACGTCAATTAGATATACTTAGGATTAATTTCATGGTGGTCTCACTGCCCACAAGGAATCAGCCATGGGACTATTGTTACAAAATATATACTAAAAATGGGAAACAGAAGGAGTCACGCGGGGAGTGCTCACCCTCCTTGTAGACTCAGATTGGGGTGTCTAAATGTGTGTGGATGTAACCAAGATGTGAAAAAAGGAGAGATGGGTAGTATGTTTGAGGAAAGGAACCTGGATGTTTTGGCTCCAAGTGAAACGAAGCTCAAGGTTAAAAGGGAAGAGTGGTTTGGGAATGTCTTGTGAGTAAAGTCAGGGGTTAGTAAGAGGACAAGAGCAAGGGAAGGAGTAGCAGTACTCCTGAATCAGGAGTTGTGGGAGTATGTGATAGAATGTAAGAAAGTAAATTCTCGATTAATATGGGTAAAACTGAAAGTTGATGGAGAGAGATGGGTGATTATTGGTCCATATGCACCTGGGCATGAGAAGAAACATCATGAGAGGCAAGTGTTTTGGGAGCAGCTGAATGAGTGTGTTAGTGGTTTTGATGCACAAGACCGGGTTTTAGTGATGGGCGATTTGAATGCAAAGGTGAGTAATGTGGCAGTTGAGGGAATAATTTGTATACATGGGGTGTTCAGTGTTGAAAATGGAAATGGTGAAGAGCTTGTAGATTTATGTGCTGAAAAAGGACTGGTGATTGGGAATACCTGTTTTAAAAAGCGAGATATGCATAAGTATACGTATGTAAGTAGGAGAGATGGCCAAAGAGCGTTATTGGATTACGTGTTAATTGACAGGCGCGCGAAAGAGAGTCTTTTGGATGTTAATGTGGTGAGAGGTGCAACTGGAGGGATGTCTGATCATTATCTTGTTGAGGCTAAGGTGAAGATTTGTATGGGTTTTCAGAATAGAAGAGTGAATGTTGGGCTGAAGAGAGTGGTGAGAGAAAGTGAGCTTGGGAAGGAGACTTGTGTGAGGAAATACCAGGAGAGACTGAGTACAAAATGGAAAAAGGTGAGAACAATGGAAGTAAGGGGAGTGGGTGAGGAATGGAATGTATTTAGGGAATCAATGACGGATTGCGCAAAAGATGCTTGTGGCATGAGAAGCTTGGGAGGTGGGTTGATTAGAAAGGGTAGTGAGTGGTGGGATGAAGAAGTAAGATTATTAGTGAAAGAGAAGAGAGAGGCATTTGGACGATTTTTGCAGGGAAAAAATGCAGTTGAGTGGGAGATGTATAAAAGAAAGAGACAGGAGGTCAAGAGAAAGGAGCAAGAGGTGAAAAAGAGGGCAAATGAGAGTTGGGGTGAGAGAGTATCATTAAAGTTTAGGGAGAATAAAAAGATGTTCTGGATGGAGGTAAATAAAGTGCGTAAGACAAGGGAGCAAAGGGGAACTTCAGTGAAGGGCGCTAATGGGGAGGTGATAACAAGTAGTGGTGATGTGAGAAGGAGATGGAGTGAGTATTTTGAAGGTTTGTTGAATATGTTTGATGATAGAGTGGCAGATATAGGGTGTTTTGGTCGAGGTGGTGTGCAAAGTGAGAGGGTTAGGGAAAATGATTTGGTAAACAGAGAAGAGGTAGTAAAAGCTTTACGGAAGATGAAAGCCGGCAACGCAGCAGGTTTGGATGGCATTGCAGTGGAATCTATTAAAAACGGGGGTTACTGTATTGTTGACTGGTTGGCAAGGTTATTTAATGTATGTATGACTCATGGTGAGGTGCTTGAGGATTGGCGGAATGCGTGCATAGTGCCATAGTACAAAGGCAAAGGGGATAAGAGTGAGTGCTCAAATTACAGAGGTATAAGTTTGTTGAGTATTCCTGGTAAATTATATGGGAGTTTATTGATTGAGAGGGTGAAGGCATGTACAGAGCATCAGATTGGGGAAGAGCAGTGTGGTTTCATAAGTGGTAGAGGATATGTGGATCAGGTGTTTGCTTTGAAGAATGTATGTGAGAAATACTTAGATAAGCTAATGGATTTGTATGTAGCATTAATGGATCTGGAGAAGGCATATGATAGAGTTGATAGAGATGCTTTGTGGAAGGTATTAAGAATATATGGTGGGGGAGGCAAGTTGTTAGAAGCAGTGAAAAGTTTTTATCGAGTATGTAAGGCATGTGTACGTGTAGGAAGAGAGGAAAGTGATTGGTTCTCAGTGAATGTAGGTTTGCGGCAGGGGTGTGTGATGTCTCCATGGTTGTTTAATTTGTTTATGGATGGGGTTGTTAGGGAGGTGAATGCAAGAGTTTTGGAAAGAGGGGCAAGTATGAAGTCTGTTGTGGATGAGAGAGCTTGGGAAGTGAGTCAGTTGTTGTTCGCTGATGACACAGCGCTGGTGGCTGATTCATGTGAGAAACTGCAGAAGCTGGTGACTGAGTTTGGTAAAGTGTGTGAAAGAAGAAAGTTAAGAGTAAATGTGAATAAGAGCAAGGTTATTAGGTACAGTAGGGTTGAGGGTCAAGTCAATTGGGAGGTAAGTTTGAATGGAGAAAAACTGGAGGAATTAAAGTGTTTTAGATATCTGGGAGTGGATGTGGCACCGGATGGAACCATGGAAGCGGAAGTGAATCATAGGTGGGGGAGGGGGCGAAAATCCTGGGAGCCTTGAAGAATGTGTGGAAATCTCGGAAATCAAAAATGGGTATGTTTGAAGGAATAGTGGTTCCAACAATGTTGTATGGTTGCGAGGTGTGGGCTATGGATAGAGTGGTGCGCAGGAGGGTGGATGTGCTGGAAATGAGATGTTTGAGGGCAATGTGTGGTGTGAGGTCGTTTGATCGAGTAAGTAATGTAAGGGTAAGAGAGATGTGTGGAAATAGAAAGAGCGTGGTTGAGAGAGCAGAAGAGGGTGTTTTGAAATGGTTTTGGCACATGGAGAGAATGAGTGAGGAAAGATTGACCAAGAGGATATATGTGTCGGAGGTGGAGGGAACGACGAGAAGTGGGGGACCAAATTGGAGGTGGAAAGATGGAGTGAAAAAGATTTTGAGTGATCGGGGCCTTAACATGCAGGAGGGTGAAAGGCGGGTAAGGAATAGAGTGAATTGGATCGATTTGGTATACCGGGGTTGACGTGCTGTCAGTGGATTGAATCAGAGCATGTGAAGCGTCTGGGGTAAACCATGGAAAGTTGTGTGGGGCCTGGATGTGGAAAGGGAGCTGTGGTTTCGGGTATTATTGCCTGACAGCTAGAGACTGAGCGTGAACGAATGGGGCCTTTTATTGTCTTTTCCTTGCGCTACCTCGCACACATGAGGTGGGAGGGGGATTGTATTCCATGTGTGGCAAGGTGGCGATGGGAATCAATAAAGGCAGACAGTGTGAATTGTGTGCATTGGTATATATGTATGTGTCTCTGTGTGTATATATATGTGTACATTGATATGTATAGGTATGTATTTTGCGTGTGTGGACATGTATGTATATACATGTGTATGGGGGTGGGTTGGGCCATTTCTTTCGTCTGTTTACTTGCGCTACCTCGCAAACGCGGGAGACAGCGACAAAGCAAAATAAATCAATAAAATAACTCCTACACACACACACACAGACACACACACACACACAGACACACTCACAAACACATACACACACCCACCCACACACACACACACACACACACACACGCGTGCATTTTCTTTTTAAAGGTGTGTGCATTTTCCTGTATATTTTCCGTATAGCCAAGAACATTGCTTTTCGGGCATTATCCTTAAAAACAAGTTATCCTACCTTCCACTGTAATCCCATGTGTCTTGGTAAGTTGTGGCGAAGGTCAGCAATGGTTCAGGATCGTTCAGCAGGAGGAAGTAACCACGACACATTGACGATGTCCAGATTATCCTGGTCAGGTCTTCTGTTGTGTTGACGTACACCACCTGGATAGTGGATGGAGAAGGATATAATATGTACAGCCAGTCTTATGGTGTATGAATACGTACTGTTTGATGACTGGATGAAAGTAGATACGGTCCGTAAATCCATGCATTCCTCTGTGTTCACCTGCACTACCTTGTGAGTGTGTAAGGAGAAGGGGAGGCACAGCATTTAGCTGTTTTTATGGGGGGTGAGCGGTGGAGACATGTACACTTATGGATATAACTGTCATATGGGATAACGTAGATACATAGGATAACCGGCGTATGATGTAACTTCATCTTTTGTTACTTACGGTAAGCAGAAAGGGTAGTGTGCTCTCTCATGCTTTGACATATTACATAAATAAATTGTAATCATGGAAGCTAGTCCTTTAGATTTCTATTATGAATACTTTGATATATTGCAGTACTGATGCCCTCTGAGTAATGATGCCAGTTATGATATTATATTGTCCATTTAGGAAAAATTATCAAAGCATAAACTAAGCTATGAGAAGAACTAGGTATTATGTTGACCTGCTCATCACGTTTCTTTGAAGTTCCTGCGTGGTCGGTAGGGGTCACACTCAATGGATCAACGGGTGGGAAGTTTGTCTTAGGTCTGTACGCGTGAAGGTAGAAAGTGTGTCATCTGGGGCGTGGCTGAAAATATTTGTACGGCCCTTGTGAAGATCCATGAAACCGGCAATCCACTCCACCCAATAATTTCCCTAATTTCCTAGAAATTACACCCATATACAGTTCAATCAAACAGATCAAGCGGATAATTTGTTCCTTTATTACTCCTATGTATTTTCATCGATCACCCGAGGAATTTACTGATATTCTCCGTAGTACTTTACCAGATGGACTTCTGGGATCACTAAAAGTATAAAGTTTATTCGTTATTGAGATAGTACTCGACAATATCTATAATCGCTTATCAAACTAACACCCAAGATTCCTAAAACCATACTAGAAAGCCTACTGCGTGCTTGTATTATCAGGTAGAGGGAGTCGCAATGAGCTCTCTACTTGGCCCAACTTTAGCTGAACTCTATATGGGATATATAGAAAATCAGGTTCTGCTAGACAGCACCATACGTCCGACTACGTACTGTTTATATGATGATTAATGTTGAAATAATGAACGATGAGCACATAAAGGAATCACAGAAGGCTATGGAAGAAACATCTGTCCTGAGATTCATATCTATGAGTTAGTGTGGACAAGATCCCTAATCTTAAAGTAGACAATCGTGCTCATAACGGGGAATACCTACCAAGTGTTCACCGTAATGATCTACCAATTTGGGAAGATGTCTGAATGCTGGAAGTGAGTGCCCCGAGAGGTTTAATCAAGCGTTATTAGAGCCTATCTAATTAAGTATTCCTGACAAAAACTGTTATTCATAAGACTTTTTGCTCTAAGAAAGCACCATAATCAAGCAAATCTAAGTTGAAAAAAGATTCCGACAATATCATCGATAAAGAGACAAGTGCGTTCCTCCAAACATGACTACTTAAATACAGCCAACAACAGCCAGAGACCTGGAACTATTTATAATTTTATAAAAAAAAGAAAATGTCTCCTGCCTATCAAACTGATAAACACATCCCGAAAAAGGTAATTGATAAGAACATCCCTTATAGTTTCAGTATCAACATCAAATACGAGATCAAGAAAGCTTGTAACTACGTTATGAAAAAAACCTCACACAGATTAATTATCTAACTTTTTTTTTTTTTTTATACTTTGTCGCTGTCTCCCGCGTTTGCGAGGTAGCGCAAGGAAACAGACGAAAGAAATGGCCCAACCCCCCCCCCCCATACACATGTACATACACACATCCACACACGCAAATATACATACCTACACAGCTTTCCATGGTTTACCCCAGACGCTTCACATGTCTTGATTCAATCCACTGACAGCACGTCAACCCCTGTATACCACATCGCTCCAATTCACTCTATTCCTTGCCCTCCTTTCACCCTCCTGCATGTTCAGGCCCCGATCACACAAAATCTTTTTCACTCCATCTTTCCACCTCCAATTTGGTCTCCCTCTTCTCCTCGTTCCCTCCACCTCCGACACATATATCCTTACACATATAGCTTACAAGTACCCACACCCAGTTGAAGTTGGAAACATTAAATTAACATACGCTATACTTGACAATATATATATATATATATATATATATATATATATATATATATATATATATATATATATATGAAGTCTGTTGGGGATGAGAGAGCTTGGGAAGTGAGTCAGTTGTTGTTTGCTGATGATACAGCGCTGGTGGCGGATTCATGTGAGAAAGTGCAGAAGCTGGTGACGGAGTTTGGTAAAGTGTGTGGAAGAAGAAAGTTAAGAGTAAATGTGAATAAGAGCAAGGTTATTAGGTACAGTAGGGTTGAGGGTCAAGTCAATTGGGAGGTGAGTTTGAATGGAGAAAAACTGGAGGAAGTGAAGTGTTTTAGATATCTGGGAGTGGATCTGTCAGCGGATGGAACCATGGAAGCGGAAGTGGATCATAGGGTGGGGGAGGGGGCGAAAATTTTGGGAGCCTTGAAAAATGTGTGGAAGTCGAGAACATTATCCCGGAAAGCAAAAATGGGTATGTTTGAAGGAATAGTAGTTCCAACAATGTTGTATGGTTGCGAGGCGTGGGATATGGATAGAGTTGTGCGCAGGAGGATGGATGTGCTGGAAATGAGATGTTTGAGGACAATGTGTGGTGTGAGGTGGTTTGATCGAGTAAGTAACGTAAGGGTAAGAGAGATGTGTGGAAATAAAAAGAGCGTGGTTGAGAGAGCAGAAGAGGGTGTTTTGAAATGGTTTGGGCACATGGAGAGAATGAGTGAGGAAAGATTGACCAAGAGGATATATGTGTCGGAGGTGGAGGGAACGAGGAGAAGAGGGAGACCAAATTGGAGGTGGAAAGATGGAGTGAAAAGGATTTTGTGTGATCGGGGCCTGAACATGCAGGAGGGTGAAAGGAGGGCAAGGAATAGAGTGAATTGGAGCGATGTGGTATACAGGGGTTGACGTGCTGTCAGTGGATTGAATCAAGGCATGTGAAGCGTCTGGGGTAAACCATGGAAAGCTGTGTAGGTATGTATATTTGTGTGTGTGGACGTGTGTATGTACATGTGTATGGGGGGGGTTGGGCCATTTCTTTCGTCTGTTTCCTTGCGCTACCTCGCAAACGCGGGAGACAGCGACAAAAAAAAAAAAAAAAAAAAAAAAAAAAAAAATATATATATATATATATATATATATATATATATATATATATATATTTATATATACATATACATATATATATATATACATATATATATATATATATACATATATATATATATACATTATATATATATATATATATATATATATATATATATATATATATATATATATATATATATATATATATATATATATATATATATATATATACAGGGAAGGATCACAGTTTTCCGCGTGATCAATATATTCCCACGAGTCCACGGGGAAAATGAAACACGAAAAGTTCCCAAGTGCACTTTCGTGTAATAATGACACAAGAGAGCAAAATGATAGTCAGTTGATATACATCGAAGAGACGAAGCTAGGACGTCATTTGGTAAACATGTGATTGTCCAAAACATACAACGAGCGTTGTATGTTTTGGACAATCACATGCTCAAAATCTTTTTCATTCCATCCTTCCACCTCCAATTTGGTGTCCCGCTTCTCGTTTCCTCCACCTCTGACACATGTATTCTCTTTGTCAATCTTTCCTCACTCATTCTCTCCATGTGACCAAACCATTTTAATAAACCTTCTTCTGCTCTCTCAACCACACTATTTCTATTCCCACACATCTCTCTTATCCTTTCATTAGTTACTCGATCAAACCACCTCACACCACATATTGTCCTCAAACATTTCATTTCTAAAACATCCACCCTCCTCCGCACAACTCTATCTATAGCCCACGCCTCGCAACCATATAGCATTGCTGTAACCACTAGTCCTCCAAACATACACATTTTTGCCTTCCGAGATAACGTACTCTCCTTCTACACACTCCTCAACGCTTCAGGAGCCTTCGCCCCCTTCCCCACCCTGTGACTCACTTCCGTTTCCATCTGCTGCTAAATCCACATTCACATATCTAAAGCACTTCAAATCCTAAATACTGTTTCCATTCAAACTTACTTCCCAAATAGCTTGTCCCTCATCCTCACTGAACCTAATAACCTTGCTCTTACTCACATTCAGTCTTAGCTTTTTTCTTTTACACACACACACTTTCCCAAACTCAGTCACCAACTTCTGCAGTTTCTCATCCGAATTAGTCACCGAGCTGTATCATGAGCGAACAACAATTGACTCACTTCCCAAGCCCTCTCATCCAAAACACACTTCATAATCGCCCCTCCCTCCAAAACTTATGTATGCACCTCCTTAACCACCCCATCCATAAACAAATCGAATAACCATGGAGACATCAAGCACCGCTACTGCAAAATGACCTTCACTGGGATCCAATCACTTTCCTTTCTTCCTACTCGTACATATACTTTACATCCTTAGTAAAAACTTTTCACTGCTTCTATCAACTTACATCCCACACCAGATACTCTTAATACCTTCCACAAAGCATCTCTGTCAACTCTCTCATATGGGTTCTCCAGATCCATAGATGCTACATACAAATTCATCTGTTTTTCCAAGTATTTCTCAGATACATTCTTCAAAGCAAACACTTGATACACACATTCTATATCACTTCTGAAACCACACTGCTCTTCGCCAATCTGATGCTCTGGACATGCCTTTAACCTCTCAATCAATACCCACCCATATAATTTCCAAGGAATATTCAACAAACGTATACCTCTGTAATTCGAACACTCAGCATTATCCCCTTTGACATTGTACAATGGCACTATGCATGCATTCCGCCAATCCTCAGGCATTTCACCGTGAACCATATGTACATTGAATATCCTTACCAACTAGGCATCAACATATTCTTCCCTTTTTCGATATATTCCACTGCAATACCGTCCAAACCCGCCGCCTTACTGGCTCTCATCTTCCACAAAGCTTTCACTATATCTTCTCTGTTTACCAAACCATTGTCCCTAACCCTCTCACTACGCACACCACCACCACCAAAGCACCCTATATCTGCCACTCTATCATCAGACACATTCAACGAAACATAAAAAACACACTCCATTAACTTCTCACTTCACACTACATGTTATTACCTCCCCACTAGCCCCCTTCACCGATTCTCCCATTGGTTTGCTTGTCTTATGCACTTTATATAACTTCTTTCAAAAACATCTTTTATTATCCATAAAATTTAATGATACTCTCTCACCCCACCCCTCATTTGCCCTCTCTTTCGTCTCTTGCACCTTTCTCTTGAACTCTTCCCTCTTTCTTTTATACACCTCCGAGTCATTTGCACTACTTCTCTGCAAAAATCGTCTAAGCGCCTCTCTCTTCTCCTTCATTAATAGTCTTACTCCTTCATCTCACTACTCACTACCCTTTCTAATCTGCCCACCTCCCTTCATTCTCATGCAACAAGCATCTTTTGCGCAAGCCACCATTGCTCCTTTAAATACATCCCATTCCTTCCCCACTACCCTTATGTCATTTGCTCCAACATCTTTCCATTCTGCAATCAATATCTCATGGTACTTCCTCACAAGTCTCCTTTACAAACTCACTTACTCCCACAACTCTCCTCATCCCAACATTCTCTCTTCTTTTCTGAGAACATCTATAAATCTTCACCCTCGCCTCCAGAGTGTAATGATCAGACATCCCTCCAGTTGCCCCTCACAACACATTAACATTCAAAAGTCTCTATTTCACGCGCACATCAATTTACACGTAATCCCATAAAGATCTCTGATCATCTCTACTACTTACATACTTACACTTATACATATCTCTTTTTAAACCGGATATTCCCAATCAACAATTCTTCTTCAGCACAAAACTCTACAAGATCTTCACAATTTCCATGTACAACACTGAAGACCCCATGTACACAAATTATACCCTCAACTGCACATTACTCCTTTGCATTCAAATTATCCATCGCTATAATCCGGATTCATGCATCAAAGCTGCTAACACACCTACTCACCTGCTCCCAAAACACTTGCCTCTCATGATCTTCCTTCTCATGACCAGGTGCATAGGCACATATGATCAACGATCTCTCTCTATCCACTTTCAGTTCTGACCATATCAATCTAAAGTTTACGTTCTTGCACTCTGTCACATACCCCACAACTCCTGCTTTTAGAAATTGTGCTACTCCTTCCTTTGCTATACTCCTCTCGCCAACCCCTGACTTTACTCAAGTGACGTTCAAAACCTCTCTCCCCTTTTACCCTTGAGCTTCGTTTCATTCAGAAGCAGAAATCCAAGTTCCTTTTTTCTCAACTTGGTTACATCCACAAACATTTAGACACCCCAATCAGAGCCTTCAAGGAGGATGAGCACACGCTGCATGACTCCTTCTCCTGCTTCCCCAGACGCTTCTCATTCCCTGGTTTAATCCATTGACAGCACGTCGACCCCGGTATACCACGTCGTTCAAATTCACTCTATTCCTTGCACGCCTTTAACCCTCCTGCATGTTCAGGCCACGATCACTCAAAACCTTTTTCACTCCATCTTTGCACCTCCAATTTGGTCTCCCTGCTTCACCACGTTCCCTCTACCTCTGACACATATATCCTCTTGGTCAATCTTTCCTCACTCACTCTCTCCATGTGACCAAACCATTTCAAAACACCCTCTTCTGCTCTCTCAACCACACTCTTTTCATAACCACACATCTCTCTCACCCTTTCATTACTTACTCGATCAAACCACCTCACACCACATTTTGTCCTCAAACACCTCATTTCCAGCACATCCACCCTCCTCCGCACAACGCTATCTATAGCTGACGAGTCGCAACAATATAACATTGTTGGAACCACTATTCTTTCAAACATACCCATATTTCCTTTCCAAGATAACGTTCTAGACTTTCACACAATTTCAACCGCTCCCAAAACTTTCGCCACCTCCCCTACCCTATGATTCACTTCCACTTCCTTGGTTCCATCCGCTGCCAAATCCACTCCCAGATCTCTAAAACACTTGACTTCCTCCAGTTTTTCTCCATTGAAACTTTCCTCCCACTTGACTTGTCTCTCAACCATACTTTACTTAAGAACATTCTCATATTCACATTTACTCTCTGGTTTCTCTTTCACACACTTTACCAAACTTAGTCACCAGCTTCTGCTGTTTCTCATCCAGAATCTACCGTCAGCGCTGTATCATCAGCGAACAACAACTGACTCACTTTCCAAGCTCTCTCATCCACAACAGACTGCATACTTGCCCCTCTCTCCAAAAATCTTGCATTCACCTCCCTAACAACCCCATCTATAAACAAATTAAACAACCATGGGGACATCACGCAACCCTGCCGCAAACCAACATTCACTGACAACCAATTACTTTCCTCTCTTCCTGCACGTATATTTGCCTTGCGTCCTCGATAAGAACATTTCACTGCTTGTAAGAACGTAACTACCACACCATGTATTCTGTATACCTTCTACAGAGCATATCCATCAACTCTATCTTATGCCTTCTCCAGATCCATAAATGCTACATAAAAATTCATTTGCTTTCCTAAGTATTTCTCATATGCATTTTTCAAAACATACACCTGATCCACACATTCTCTATCACTTCTGAAACCACACTGCTCTTCCCCAGTCTGATGCTCTGTACATGCCTTCACCCTCTTAATCAATACCCTCCCAAATAATTTCCCAGGAATACTCAACAAACTTTTACCTCTGTAATTTGAGCACTAACTCTTATCCCCTTTGCCTTTGTACTATGGCACTATGCACGCATTCCGCCAGTCCTCAGGCACCTCACCATGAGTCACACATACATTGAATAACCTTACCGACCAGTCAGTAATACTATTACCACCTTTTTTGATAAATTCAACTGCAATACCATCCAAATCCGCTGACTTGCCGGCTTTCATCTTCTGCAAAGCTTTTACTACCTCTTTTCTGCTTACCAAATCATTCTCCCCAACCCTCTCACTTTGCACACCACCTCGACGAAAACACCCTATATCTGCCACTCTATCATCAAACACATTCAACAAAACTTCAAAATACTCACTCCATCTCCTTCTCACTTCACCACTACTTGTTATCGCCTCCCCATTAGCCCCCTTCACTGATGTTCCCATTTGTTCCCATGTTTTACGCACTTAGTTTACCTCCAAGACAGGCAAGAATGCAGTCTATAGGAGATGGGAGGGATTGGGAAATAGTCAGTTGTTGTACGTTGATGATACAGCGCTGGTGGCTGATTTGGGTGAGAAACTGCAGAAGCTGGAGACTGAGTTTAGTAAAGTGTGTGAAAAAGAAAGCTTAAAGCAAATGTGAATAGGAGCAAGGTTATTAGGTACAGTAGGGTTGACGGACAAGTCAACTGGGAGGTAAGTTTGAATGGAGAAAAACTGGAAGAAGTTTTGTGCTTTAGTTATCTGGGAGTGGATTTGGCAATGGATGGAACCATGGAAACGGAAGTGAGTCGCAGGGTGGGAAAGGGGTGAGAGTTCTGGGTGCGTTGAAACATGTGTGGAAGGTGATAACATTACCTCGGAAATCAAAAATGGGTATGTTTAAAGGAATAGTGGTTCCAACAATGTTATATGGTTGGGAGGCGTGGGCTATGGATAGAGTTGTGCGCAGGAGGGTGGATGTGCTGGGAATGAGATGTTTGAGGACAATATGTGGTGTGAAGTGGTTTGATCGAGTCAGAGGTGGAGGGAACGAGGAGAAGTGAGACACCAAATAGGAGGTGGAAGGATGGAGTGAAAAAGATGTTGAATGATCGGGGCCTGAACATGCAGGAGGGTGAAAGGCGTGCAAGCAATAGAGTGAAATAGAACAATGTGGTATACCAGGTTCGCCGTGCTGTCAATGGATTGGACCAGGGCATGTAAAGCGTCTGAGGTAAACCAGGGAAATTTTTTGGGGGGGCACTAAGGATACGGAAAGGGAGTTGTGGTTTCGGTGCATTATACTTGACAGGTAGAGACTTAGTGTGAACGAAGTTGGCCTTTGTTGTCTTTTCCTAGTGCTGTCTCGCGTGCGAGCCTGGGGAGGGGGTTGTCATTTCATGTGTGGCGGGGTGCCGAGGAAATGAATAAAGGCATCAAGTATGATTTGTGTACATGTTTATAGGTATGTATAGGTATGAGTATATGCGTGTGGACGTGTATATATATACACGAGTATTTGGTTGGGCTGGACCATACTTTCGTCTATTCCCTTGCGCTACCTCGCCAACGAAGGAGACAGCGACAAAGTATAATAGAATAAACAGATAAATGAATAAATAGATAATATATATATATATATATATATATATATATATATATATATATATATATATATATATATATATATATATATATATATATATATATATATATATCATCAGAGCATCAGATTGGGGAAGAGCAGTGCGGTTTCAGAAGTGGTAGAGGATGTGTGGATCAGGTGTTTGCTTTGAAGAATGTATGTGAGAAATACTTAGAAAAGCAAAGGAATTTGTATGTAGCATTTATGGATCTGGAGAAGGCATATGATAGAGTTGATAGAGATGCTCTGTGGAAGGTATTAAGAATATATGGTGTGGGAGGCAAGTTGTTAGAAGCAGTGAAAAGTTTTTATCGAGGATGTAAGGCATGTGTACGTGTAGGAAGAGAGGAAAGTGATTGGTTCTCAGTGAATGTAGGTTTGCGGCAGGGGTGTGTGATGTCTCCATGGTTGTTTAATTTGTTTATGGATGGGGTTGTTAGGGAGGTAAATGCAAGAGTCCTGGAAAGAGGGGCAAGTATGAAGTCTGTTGGGGATGAGAGAGCTTGGGAAGTGAGTCAGTTGTTGTTCGCTGATGATACAGCGCTGGTGGCTGATTCATGTGAGAAACTGCAGAAGCTGGTGACTGAGTTTGGTAAAGTGTGTGGAAGAAGAAAGTTACGAGTAAATGTGAATAAGAGCAAGGTTATTAGGTACAGTAGGGTTGAGGGTCAAGTCAATTGGGAGGTGAGTTTGAATGGAGAAAAACTGGAGGAAGTGAAGTGTTTTAGATATCTGGGAGTGGATCTGTCAGCGGATGGAACCATGGAAGCGGAAGTGGATCATAGGGTGGGGGAGGGGGCGAAAATTTTGGGAGCCTTGAAAAATGTGTGGAAGTCGAGAACATTATCTCGGAAAGCAAAAATGGGTATGTTTGAAGGAATAGTGGTTCCAACAATGTTGTATGGTTGCGAGGCGTGGGCTATGGATAGAGTTGTGCGCAGGAGGATGGACGTGCTGGAAATGAGATGTTTGAGGAAAATGTGTGGTGTGAGGTGGTTTGATCGAGTAAGTAACGTAAGGGTAAGAGAGATGTGTGGAAATAAAAAGAGCGTGGTTGAGAGAGCAGAAGAGGGTGTTTTGAAATGGTTTGGGCACATGGAGAGAATGAGTGAGGAAAGATTGACCAAGAGGATATATGTGTCGGAGGTGGAGGGAACGAGGAGAAGAGGGAGACCAAATTGGAGGTGGAAAGATGGAGTGAAAAAGATTTTGTGTGATCGGGGCCTGAACATGCAGGAGGGTGAAAGGAGGGCAAGGAATAGAGTGAATTGGAGCGATGTGGTATACAGGGGTTGACGTGCTGTCAGTGGATTGAATCAAGGCATGTGAAGCGTCTGGGGTAAACCATGGAAAGCTGTGTAGGTATGTATGTTTGCGTGTGTGGACGTGTGTATGTACATGTGTATGGGGGGGGGGGTTGGGCCATTTCTTTTGTCTGTTTCCTTGCGCTACCTCGCAAACGCGGGAGACAGCGACAAAGTATATAAAAAAAAAAAATATATATATATATGTATATATATATATATATATATATATATATATATATATATATATATATATATATATACTTAACTTTATCGCTGTCTCCCGCGGTCGCAAGGTAGCGCAAGGAAACAGACGAAAGAATGGCCCAAAACCAACATATACATGTACATACATACACGTCCACACACGCAAAAATACACACCTATACATCTCAAGGTATAGATATATATAGACACACAGACATATACATATATACACATGTACATAATTCATAGTCTGCCTTTATTCATTCCCATCGCCACCGTGCCACACATGAAATAACAACCCCCCTCCCCCTGCATGTGCGCGAGGTTGGAAAAGACAACAAAGGCCACATCCGTTCGCACTCATTCTCTAGCTGTCATATATAATGCATGGAAACCACAGCTCCCTTTCCACATCTAGGCCGAACAAACGTTTCCATGGTTTACCCTAGATGTTTTACATGCCCTGGTTTAATCAATTGACAGCATGTCGACCCTGGTATAACACATCGTTCCAATTCACTCTATTCCTTGCACGCCTTTCATCCTCCTGCAAGCTCAGACCCCGATCACTCATAATATTTTTCACTCCATCTTTCCACCTCTAATTTGGTCTCCCTCTTCTCGTCGTTCCCTCCTCCTCAGACACATGTATTCTCATCCCTCCATGTGACCAAACCATTCCAAAACACACTCTTCTACTCTCTCAACCTAACTCTATCTATTACCACACATCTCTCTTACCCTTTCATCACTTACTCGACCAAACCACCTGACACCACATATTGTTCTGAAACATCTCACTTCCAGCATATCCACCCTCATCCGCACAACTCTATCTACAGCCCAAGCCTAGCAACCATATAACATTGTCGAAACCACTATTCCTTCAAACATACCCAATTCTGCTTTCCAAGATAACGTTCTCGACTTCCATACATTTTTCAACGCTCCCAGAACTTTCACCCCCTCCCCCACCCTATGATTCACTTATGCCTCCATGGTTCCATCCGCTGCCAAATTCACTCCAAGATCTCTAAAACACTTCACTTCCTCCAGTTTTTCTCCTTCAAACTTACCTTTCAATTGACTTGTCCCTTAACCCTACTGTACCTAATAGCTTTGCTCCTATTCACATTTACTCACAGCTTTCTCCTTTCACACACTTTACCAAACTCAATCACCAGCCTTCTGCAGTTTCTCACCCGAATCAGCCACCAGTGCTGTATCATCAGCGAACAACAAATGACTCGCTTCCCAAGCTCTCTCATCCACAACAGACTGCATACTTGCCCTTCTTTCCAATACTTTTCCTTTCACATACCAAACAACCCTATCCATAAACAAATTAAACAACCATGGAGACATCGCGCATACCTGCCAAAAACCAACATTCACTGAGAACCAATCACTTTTCTCTCTTTCTACTCGTATACATGCCTTACATCCTCGATAAAAACTTTTCACTGCTTCTAACAACTTGCCTCCCACACCATATATTCTTGATACCTTCCACAGAGCATATCTGTCAACTCTATCATATGCCTTCTCCAGATCCATAAATGCTACACACAAATCCATTTGCTTTTCTAAGTATTTCTCACATACATTCTTCAAAGTAAACACCTGATCCACACATCTTCTACCACTTCAGAAACCACACTGCTCTTCCCCAATCTGATGCTCTGTACATTCCTTCACCCATAGAATATGGCTGTAACATCAGCGAACAACAAATGACTCGCTTCCCAAACTCTCTCATCCACAACAGACTGCATACTTGCCCTTCTTTCCAATACTCTTCCATTCACGTACCAAACAACCCTATCTATAAACAAATTAAACAACCATGGAGACATCGCGCATACCTGCCAAAAACCAACATTCACTGAGAACCAATCACTTTTCTCTCTTCTTACTCGTATACATGCCTTACATCCTCGATAAAACTTTTCACTGCTTCTAACAACTTGCCTCCCACACCATATATTCTTGATACCTTCCACAGAGCATATCTGTCAACTTTATCATATGCCTTCTCCAGATCGATAAATGCTACGTACAAATCCATTTGCTTTTCTAAGTATTTCTCACATACATTCTTCAAAGTAAACACCTGATCCACATATCTTCTACCACTTCAGAAACCACACTGCTCTTCCCCAATCTGATGCTCTGTACATTCCTTCACCCTCTCAGTCAATACCCTTCCATATACTTTCCCAGGAATACTCAACAAACTCATACCTCTGTAATTTGAGCACGCACCTTCATCCCCTTTGCCTATGTACAATGGCACTATGCAAGTATTCCGCCAATCCTCAGACACCTCTAATGAGTCGTACATGCATAACCTTACCAACCATCTAACCATACAGTCACACCTTTTTTTTAAGAAATTGCACTGCAATACCATCGAAACCCACTGCCTTGCCTGCTTTCATCTTCCTCAAAGCTTTTACTACATCTTCTCTGTTTACCAAATCATTTTCCCTAACCCTCTCACTTTGCACACCACCTCGACCAAAACACCCTATATCTGCCACTTTATCATCAAACACGTTCAACAAACATTCAAAATACTCACTCCATCTCCTTTTCACATCACCACTACATGTTATCACCTCCCCATAAGCCCCCTTCACTGATGTTCCCATTTGTTCTCTTGTCTTACGCACTTTATTTACCTCATTCTAAAGAATCTTTTTATTTTCCCTAAAATTTAATGATACTCTCTGACCCCAACTCTCATTTGCCCTTTTTTTCACGTCTTCCACTCATCTCTTGACCTCCTACCTCTTTCTTTCATACGTCTCCCAGCCATTTGCATTATTTCCCTGCAAAAATCGTCCAAATGCCCCTCTCTTCTGTTTCACTAATAATCTTATTTCCTCACCCCACCACTCACTACCCTTTCTAATCTGCCTACCTCCCACACGTCTCATGCATGAAGCATCTTTTGCGCAAGCCATCACTGCTTCCCTAAATACATCCCATTCCTCCCCCACTCCCCTTACGTCCTTTGCTCTCACCTTTTTCCGTTCTGTACTTAGTCTCTCCTGTTACTTCCTCACACAAGTCTCCTTCCCAAGCTCACTTACTCTCACCCCTCCCGTCACCCCAACATTCTCTTTTCCTTTGTGAAAACCTCTACAAAGCCTCATTTTTGCCTCCACGATATAATGATCACAAATCCCTCCAGTTGCACCTCTCAGCACATTAACATCCAAAAGTGTCTCTTTCTCGCGCCTGTCAATTAACATGTAATCCAATAACGCTCTTTGGCTATCTCTTCTACTTACATGCATATACTTATATGTGTATATATATATATATATATATATATATATATATATATATATATATATATATATATATATATATATATCTTTTAAAACCAGGTATTCCCTATCACCAGTCCTTTTTCAGGACATAAATCTACAAGCTCTTCACTATTTCCTTTTACAACACTGAACACCCCATGTATACCAATATTTTCCTGAACTGGCACATTACTCACCCTTGCATTGAAATCACCTATCACTATAACCCGGTCTCGTGCATCAAAGCCACTAACACACTCATTCAGCTGCTCCCAAAACACTTGCTCCTCATGATCTTTCTTCTCATGCTCAGGTGCATATGCACCAATAATCACCCATCTCTCTACATCCACTTTCAGTTTTACCCATATCAATCTATTGTTTACTTTCTTACACTCTATCACACACTCCCACCACTCCTGTTTCAGGAAAAGTGCTACTCCTTCTCTTGCTCTTGTCCTCTCATCTGATTGTGTGTAAAACATGTCGCTCAGCAGTGTTGTAATATATATCTAACCTCTATAGTATCCTCGGCTCATAGTTGTTTTTTGCTGTTGGGAATATATCTTGCAATTAGAAATATACATTATTAATAGGGGCACTATATGCGGGAGGGAGATCTTTTGTTAGCAACCCCACAGTGTTGATCTGTGCCCCTTGTCAACAGGGAGGGGCCGATTGCCACTTATCCCCCCCCCCTTTCAAATCCCTCCAGCCGGGGAAATGAGGCCACATATTGATACTCCTGTAATCTCATTTAGCTAGTAAGGACCAAAATATCATGTTGTAAGAATAAAGTAAGTAATAAGTACGTAAGATAACCCGTGACATGTATTATACGTATAGATATGGGTTAATTAGATAAATCAAATTGTACGGGACATGTTATTAAAGCAGTTTCCACGTAGTATTACGCCAGGGGATAAAGTTTACTATTTCCGTTGCTCAATTACGAACATACGGTGATACTGTCTCCAGTAACGTCACTAAGAAAATGCATTGAGTGTCGAAAAGTGGCATAGTCAATTGAAAAAGTGACAGTGACATAGTGAAGTGATTAACAAAGGGAACTGAAATAATCGTCTTGGCAACCCAACGTGATTTTAAGTCACGCAGTAAACAGACGAGGCGGAGTTGTGGTTCAGTTCAGTACCCTATCTTCTTGGAGACAGTTACCTAGCTCTGGAAGGGAAGTTCACTACCATTTCTCCTTGGAGACAGTTTTCCGACGGTGTGTGTGTGTGTGTGTGTGTGTGTGTGTGTGTGTGTGGGGGGGGGGGGGGGGGGGGGGGGCGTTCAAGTTAAGTGCCCAACCTCGTTGGAGACAGATAGCCCAGCCCGGAGGGCTATGTCAGTATCCACTTAGAAACCCCGGTGATCTAGCATCTCGATATGTTACATAATGTGTCTTTATACAGTGTGCATAGCCCCTTTGTGAGGGTAAGGAGCCAGTAAAATTTGTACAAGAGACACTGATAAATTTGATTCCAACAGGGCAGCGTATATGAGGCGAGAAAAGCAGCTTGTGTGTCCCGTGCAGCATGTGTAAATGTTGAGGACATGATTCTGGTGTGATTGACCCAACGCTGTTATAGGAAACGCGACCAAGGACTGACCTGACGTGGAGGACAAGGGTCCATTGCTTGGCCAAAAACACTCACGTCCATAGACCTGGCTGCAGTTCAGCTACTAAAAATCCAGCCCATGTTTTACTCACTCAAGTAAACTTTCAGTACCAGAGAACAAGGAGTCCCTTGCAATTGAGAATTAGGGTGTTTATTTGCTATCAGCATTGATCTTAGAATCCATGCTACATCATTTCCGATACTGTGAGTAGCGTTAGATATTTGATATTAAGTAGAAGTCCACGGACTCTTGAATAATGATTATGTTAGTAGTGTTGCAACCAGTTGGATATATAGATTCCAGTTACTGGATGCTTACACACATTCAATTGTCAGGTTAGGTGTACCCATATCATTGTATTTAGGTATTAAATGTAAGAACGTTATTGGTTTTCCTTTAGCCCACAGGAAAGTGACTAATACAACTGTGCTTGGCAGTCCACTATCCTAGTTGAGTAATTAATGGCTGAATAAAGAGGTTTTACTTAAACAATGATTATGGGCCCCCACGGTAATCTCATTTGAACATCAACTATCAAATGATAATCTCTAGTAAGTACAACTAACTTTAGTAGCGCAACGACATTATTCTAGTGTTCTCGTGTATTTATATCCTCATTATCCTCGAAGGCTCAGATGGGGTGTCTATATGTATGTGGATGTAACCAAGATGAGAAAAAGGGAGAGATAGGTAGTATGTTTGAGGAAAGGAACTTGGAAGTTTTGGCTCCGAGTGAAATGAAGCTCAAGGATAAAGGGGAAGAGTGGTTTAGGAATGTTTTGGGAGTAAAGTCAGAGGTTGGTGAGGGGACAAGAATAAGGGGAGAAGTAGCACTAATCCTGAAACAGGAGTGGTGGGAGTATGTGATAGAGTGTAAGAAATTAACTCTAGATTGATATGGGTAAAGCTGAAAGTGGATGGAGAGAGAAAGGTGATTATCAGTGCATATGCACCAGGGCATGAGAAGAAAGATGAGATGCAAGTGTTTTGGAAGCAGATGAGTGAGTGTGTTAGTAGTTTTGATGCACGAGACCGGGTTATAGTGATGGGTGATATGAATGCAAGGGTGAGTAATGTGGCAGTTGAGGGAATAATTGGTATACATGAGGTGCTCAGTATTGTAAAAGGAAATGGTGAAGAGCTTGTAGATTTGTGAGCTGAAAAAGGACTGGTGATTGGGAATACATGGTTTAAAAAGAAAAATATACATAAGTATACGTATATAGGTGGAAAAGATGGCCAGAGAGCGTTATTGGATTATATGTTAATTGATAGGGGCATGAAAGAGACCTTTTTGGATGTTAATGAGCTGAGATGTGCAACTGGAGGGATGTCTGATCTCTATCTTGTGAAGGCAAGGCGAAGGTGAAGTTTAGTAGAGGTTTTCAGAAAAGAAAAGAGAATGTTGGGATGAAGAGAGTGGTGTGAGTAAGTGAGCTTGGGAAGGAGACTTGTGTGAGGAAGTACCAGGAGGGACAGAGTGCAGATTAGAAAAAGGTGAGAGCAAAGGACGTAAGGGGAGTGGGGGAGGAATGGGATGTATTAATGGAAGAAGGGATGGCTTGCGCAAAAGATACTAGTGGCATGAGAGGCGTGGGAAGCAGGCAGATTAGAAAGGATACTGGGTGGTGGGATGAAGAAGTAAGAATATTAGTGAAAGAGAAGAGAGGGGCATTTGGACGAGTGTTGCAGGGAAATAGTGTAAATGGCTGGATATGTATAAAAGGGAGAGGCAGGAGGTCAAAAGAAAGGTGCAAGAGGTGAAAAAGCGGGCAAATGAGAGTTGGGTGAGAGAGTATCATTAAATCTTAGGGAAAGTAGAAAGTTTTTTAGAAGGAGGTAAATAAAATGCGTAAGACAAGAGAACAAATGGGAACTTTGGTAAAGGGGATAACGAGTAATGGTGATGTGAGAAGATGGAATGAGTATTTTGAAGGTTTGTTGAATGTGTTACATGATAGATTGGCAGATATAGGGCGTTTTGTTCGAGGTGGTGTGCGAAGTGAGAGGGTTAGGGAGAATGATTTGGTAAACGAGAAGAGGTAGTAATAGCTTTGCAGAAGATGAAAGCTGGCAAGGTAGTGGGTTTGCATGGTATTACACAGAAATTTATTAGAGAGGGGGATGACTGTGTTGTTGAATGGTTGGTAAGGGATATTAAATGTGTATGACTCATGGTGAGGTGCCTGAGGATTGGCGGAATGCATGCATAGTACCATTGTACAAAGGCAAAGGGGATGAAGGTGAGGGCTCAAATTACAGAGGTATAAATTTGTTAAGTATACAAGGGGAATTATGTGGGAGGGTATTGACCGAGAGGGGGAAAGCATGTACAGAGCATCAGATTGGGAAAGAGCGGTGTGGTTTCAGAAGTGGTAGAGGATATGTGGATTAGTTGCTTCCTTTGAAGAATGTTTGTGAGAAATACTTAGAAAGCAAATGGATTTGTATGAAGCATTTATGGATCTACAGAAGGCATATGATAGAGTTGATAGAGATGCTCTGTGGAAGGTATTAAGAATATATGGTGTAGGAGGCAAGTTGTTAGAAGCAATGAAAACTTTTATCGAGGATGTAAGGCATATGTAAGAGTAGGAAGGAAGTAAAATGATTGGTTCTCAGTGACTGTCGGTTTGCGGCAGGGATGCGTGATGTCTTCATGGTTTTTTTATTTGATTATGGATAGGGTTGTTAGGGAATTGAATGGAAGAGGTTTGGAGAGAGGGGCAAGTATGCAGTCTGTTGTGGATGAGAGAGCTTTGGAAGTGGGTCGGTTGTTGTTCGCTGATTATGTATCGCTGGTGGGTGATTCGGGTGAGAAACTACAGAAGCTGGTGACTGAGTTTGGTAAAGTGTGTGAAAGAAGAAAGCTGAGAGCAAAAGTGAACAAGACCAAAACTATTAGGTACAGTAGGGTTGAGGGACAAGTCAACTGGGAGGTGAGTTTGAGTGGAGAAAAACTGGAGGAAGTGAAGTGTTTCAGACATCTGAGAGTGGATTTGGCAGCGGATAGAACCATGGAAGCGGAAGTGAGTCACAGGGTGGGAGAGGGGGCGAAGGTTCCGAGAGCGTTGAAAAATGTATGGAAAGCGAGAACAATATCACGGAAAGCAAAAATGGATATGTTTAAAGGAATAGTGTCTCCAAAAATGTTATATAGTTGCGAGGTGTGGGCTATAGATAGAGTTGTGCGGAGGAGGATGAATGTGTTGGAAATGAGATGTTTGAGGAAAATATGTGGTGTGAGGTGGTTTAATCGAGTTAGTAATTAAAATGTGTGGTAATGAAAAGAGTGTGGTTGAGCGAGCAGGACAGGGTGTTCTGAAATGCTTTAGTCACATGGAGAGAATGAGTGAGGAAAGATTGACCTAGAGGATATATGTGTCAGAGGTGAAGGGAGCGAGGAGTAGTGGGAGACCGAATTGGGGGTGGAAAGATTGGGTGAAAAAGATTTTGAGCGATCGGAGACTGAACATGCAGGAGGGTAAAAAGCGTGCAAGGAACAGGGTGAATTGGAACGATGTAGTACACCTGGGTCGACGTGCTGTCAATGGATTGAACCAGGGCGTGTGAAGTGTTTGGAGTAAACCATAGATAGTTTTGTAGGGTCTGGATGTGGAAAGAGCTGTGGTTTCGGTGCATTATACATGACAGCTAGAGACTGAGTGTGAACGAATGTGGCCCTTGTTGTCTTTTCTTAGCGCTACATCGCGCGCATGTGGGGGAGAGGGCTTTGTCATTTCATGTGTGGTGGGGTAGCGACAAGAATGAATGAAGGCAGCACGTATGAAATATGTACATGTGTGTATATGTATACGTCTGACTATGTATATATGTGTATACGTTGAAACGTAGAGGTATGTATATGTGCGTATGTGGACTTGTATGTATATACATGTGTATGTGGGTGGGTTGGGCCATTTTCCTACGAAAATATATGGGAAGGTATTGATTGAGAGGATGAAAGCATGTACAGAGCATCAGATTGGGGAAGAGTAGTGAGGTTTCAGAAATGGTAGAGGATGTGTGGATCAGGTGTTTGCTTTGAAGAATGTATGTAAGAAATACTTAGAAAAGCAAATAAATTTGTATGTAGCATTTGCGGATCTGTAGAAGGCATATGATAGAGTTGATAGAGATGCTCTGTGGAAGGTATTAAGAATATATGGCGTGAGAGGCAAGTTGGTAGGAGTGAAAAGTTTTTATCAAGGATGTGAGGCATGTGTACGAGTACGAAGAAAGGAAAGCGATTAGCTCTCAGTGAATGTTGGTTTGCTGCAGGGGTGCGTGATGTCTCAATCGTTGTTTGATTTGTTTATGAATGGGGTTGTTATGTAGGTGAATGCAAGAGTTATAGAGAGAGGAGCAAGTGAGTTAGTTCTTGTTCGCTGATGATATAGCGCTAGAGGCTGATTCGGGTGAGAAACTGCAGAAGCTGATGACTGAATTTGGTAAAGTGTGTGAAAGAAGAAAGATGAGAGTAAATTAGGTACAGGTCATTAGGTACAATAGGGTTGAGGGACAAGTCAATTGGGAGGCAGGTTTGAATCGAGAAAAACTGGAGGAAGTGAGATGTTTTCGATATCTGGGAGTGGATTTGGCAGCGAATGGAACCATGGAAACGGAGGTAAGTTCTGGGAGCGTTGAAAATTGTGTGGAAGGCGAGAACATTATCTTGGAAAGCAAAAATGGGTATGTTTGAAGGAATAGTAGTTGCAACGATTTTTAATGGTTGCGAGGCGCGGGCTATAGATAGAGTTATACGGAGGAGGGTGGATGCGTTGGAAATGAGATGTTTGAGGAAAATATGTGGTGTGAGGTGGTTTGATCGAGTTATTAATGAAAGGGTAAGAGAGATGTGTGGTAATAAAAAGAATGTGGTTAAGAGAGCAGAAGAGGGTGTTTTGAAATGGTTTGGTCACATGGAGAGAATGAGTGAGGAAAGATTGACCAAGAGGATATATGTGTCAGAGGTGGAGGGAACCAGGAGAAGTGGGAGACCAGATTCGAGGTGGAATGATGGAGTGAAAAAGATTTTGAGTGATCGGGGCCTGAACATACAGGGGGGTGAAAGGCGTGCAAGGAATAGAGTGAGTTGGAATGTCGTTGTATATCGGGGTCGACGTGCTGTCAATGGATTGAACCAGGGCATGTGTATATGTTTCTTACATTTTTCATATGTATATATATGTATGTGTGTGTGTGTGTATATGTGCGTATGTATGTGTATGTGTGTGTATGTGTATATGTATATATATATATGTATATTATCCCTGGGGATAGGGGTGAAAGAATACTTCCCACGTATTCCTCGCGTGTCGTAGAAAGCGACTAGAGGGGACGGGAGCGGGGGGCCAGAAATCCTCCCCTCCTTGTATTAACTTTCTAAAATGGGAAACAGAAGAAGGAGTCACGCGGGGAGTGCTCATCCTCCTCGAAGGCTCAGAGTGGGGTGCCTAAATGTGTGTGGATGTAACCAAGATGTGAAAAAAGGAGAGATAGGTAGTATGTTTGAGGAAATGAACCTGGATGTTTTGGCTCTGAGTGAAACGAAGCTCAAGGGTAAAGGGGAAGAGTGGTTCGGGAATGTCTGGGGAGTAAAGTCAGGGGTTAGTGAGAGGACAAGAGCAAGGGAAGGAGTAGCAATACTCCTGAAACAGGAGTTGTGGGAGTATGTGATAGAGTGTAAGAAAGTAAATTCTCGATTAATACGGGTAAAACTGAAAGTTGATGGAGAGAGGTGGGTGATTATTGGTGCATATGCACCTGGGCATGAGAAGAAAGATCAAGAGAGGCAAGTGTTTTGGGAGCAGCTGAATGAGTGTGTTAGTGGTTTTGATGCACGAGACCGGGTTATAGTGATGGGTGATTTGAATGCAAAGGTGAGTAATGTGGCAGTTGAGGGAATAATTGGTATACATGGGGTGTTCAGTGTTGTAAATGGAAATGGTGAAGAGCTTGTAGATTTATGTGCGGAAAAAGGACTGATGATTGGGAATACCTGGTTTAAAAAGCGAGATATACATAAGTATACTTATGTAAGTAGGAGAGATGGCCAGAGAGCGTTATTGGATTACGTGTTAATAGACAGGCGTGCGAAAGAGAGACTTTTGGATGTTAATGTGCTGAGAGGTGCAACTGGAGGGATGTCTGATCATTATCTTGTGGAGGCTAAGGTGAAGATCTGTATGGGTTTTCAGAAAAGAAGAGTGAATGTTGGGGTGAAGAGGGTGGTGAGAGTAAGTGAGCTTGAGAAGGAGACCTGTGTGAGGAAGTACCAGGAGAGACTGAGTACAGAATGGAAAAAGGTGAGAACAATGGAAGCAAGGGGAGTGGGGGAGGAATGGGATGTATTTAGGGAATCAGTGATGGATTGCGCAAAAGATGCTTGTGGCATGAGAAGAGTGGGAGGTGGGTTGATTAGAAAGGGTAGTGAGTGGTGGGATGAAGAAGTAAGAGTATTAGTGAAAGAGAAGAGAGAGGCATTTGGACGATTTTTGCAGGGAAAAAATGCAATTGAGTGGGAGATGTATAAAAGAAAGAGACAGGAGGTCAAGAGAAAGGTGCAAGAGGTGAAAAAAAGGGCAAATGAGAGTTGGGGTGAGAGAGTATCATTAAATTTTAGGGAGAATAAAAAGATGTTCTGGAAGGAGGTAAATAAAGTGCGTAAGACAAGGGAGCAAATGGGAACTTCAGTGAAGGGCGCAAATGGGGAGGTGATAACAAGTAGTGGTGTATGTAGGTTTGCGGCAGGGGTGTGTGATGTCTCCATGGTTGTTTAATTTGTTTATGGATGGGGTTGTTAGGGAGGTGAATGCAAGAGTTTTGGAAAGAGGGGCAAGTATGAAGTCTGTTGGGGATGAGAGAGCTTGGGAAGTGAGTAAGTTGTTGTTCGCTGATGATACAGCGCTGGTGGCTGATTCATGTGAGAAACTGCAGAAGCTGGTGACTGAGTTTGGTAAAGTGTGTGGAAGAAGAAAGTTAAGAGTAAATGTGAATAAGAGCAAGGTTATTAGGTACAGTAGGGTTGAGGGTCAAGTCAATTGGGAGGTGAGTTTGAATGGAGAAAAACTGGAGGAAGTGAAGTGTTTTAGATATCTGGGAGTGGATCTGGCAGCGGATGGAACCATATATATATATATATATATATATATATATATATATATATATATATATATATATATATATACATATAATATTTTATTTTTTATTTTTTTGCTTTGTCGCTGTCTCCCGCGTTTGCGAGGTAGCGCAAGGGAACAGACGAAAGAAATGGCCCAACTCACCCCCATACACATGTATATACATACGTCCACACACGCAAATATACATACCTACACAGCTTTCCATGGTTTACCCCAGACTCTCGACATGCCCTGATTCAATCCACTGACAGCACGTCAACCCCGGTATACCACCTCGATCCAATTCACTCTATTCCTTGCCCTCCTTTCACCCTTCTGCATGTTCAGGCCCCGATCACACAAAATCTTTTTCACTCCATCTTTCCACCTCCAATTTGGTCTCCACTTCTCCTCGTTCCCTCCTCCTCCGACACATATATCCTCTTGGTCAATCTTTCCTCACTCATTCTCTCCATGTGCCCAAATCATTTCAAAACACCCTCTTCTGCCCTCTCAACCACGCTCTTTTTATTTCCACACATCTCTCTCACCCTTACGTTACTTACTCGATCAAACCACCTCACACCACACATTGTCCTCAAACATCTCATTTCCAGCACATCCATCCTCCTGCACACAACTCTATCCATAGCCCACGCCTCTCAACCATACAACATTGTTGGAACCACTATTCCTTCAAACATACCCATTTTTGCTTTCCGAGATAGTGTTCTCGACTTCCACACATTCTTCAAGGCTCCCAGAATTTTCGCCCCCTCCCTCATCCTATGATCCACTTCCATGGTTCCATCCGCTGACAGATCCACTCCCAGATATCTAAAACACTTTACTTCCTCCAGTTTTTCACCATTCAAACTTACCTCCCAATTGACTTGACCCTCAACCCTACTGTACCTAATAACCTTGCCCCTATTCACATTTACTCTTAACTTTCTTCTTTCACACACTTTACCAAACTCAGTCACCAGCTTCTGCAGTTTCTCACATGAATCAGCCACCAGCGCTGTATCATCAGCGAACAACAACTGACTCACTTCCCAAGCTCTCTCATCCACAACAGACTTCATACTTGCCCCTCTTTCCAAAACTCTTGCATTCACCTCCCTAACAACCCCATCCATAAACAAACTAATCAACCATGGAGACGTTACACACCCCTGCCGCAAACCTACATTAAATGAGAACCAATCACTTTCCTCTCTTCCTACACGTACACATGCCTTACATCCTCGATAAAAACTTTTCACTGCTTCTAACAACTTGCCTCCCACACCATATATTCTTAACACCTTCCACAGAGCATCTCTATCAACTCTATCATATGCCTTCTCCAGATCCATAAATGCTACAGACAATTCCATTTCCTTTTCTAAGTATTTCTCACATACATTCTTCAAAGCAAACACCTGATCCACACATCCTCTACCACTTCTGAAACCACACTGCTCTTCCCCAATCTGATGCTCTGTACATGCCTTCACCCTCTCAATCAATACCCTCCCATATAATTTACCAGGAATACTCAACAAACTTATACCTCTGTAATTTGAGCACTCACTCTTATCCCCTTTGCCTTTGTACAATGGCACTATGCACGCATTCCGCCAATCCTCAGGCACCTCACCATGAGTCATACATACATTAAATAACCTTACCAACCAGTCAGTAATACAGTCACCCCCTTTCTTAATAAATTCCACTGCAATACCATTCAAACCTGCTGCCTTGACGGCTTTCATCTTCCGCAAAGCTTTTACTACCTCTTCTCTGTTTACACCACCTCGACCAAAACACCCTATATCTGCCACTCGATCATCAAACACATTCAACAAACCCTCAAAATTCTCACTCCATCTCCTCCTCATATCACAACTACTTGTTATCACCTCCCCATTTGCGCCCTTCACTGAAGTTCCCATTTGCTCCCTTGTCTTACGCACTTTATTTACCTCCTTCCAGAACATCTTTTTATTCTCCCTAAAATTTAATGATACTCTCTCACCCCAACTCTCATTTGCCCTCTTTTTCACCTCTTGCACCTTTCTCTTGACCCCCTGTCTCTTTCTTTTATAGATCTCCCACTCAATTGCATTTTTTCCCTGCAAAAATCGTCCAAATGCCTCTCTCTTCACTTTCACTAATAATCTTACTTCTTCATCCCACCACTCAGTACCCTTTCTAATCAGCCAACCTCCCACTCTTCTCATGCCACAAGCATCTTTTGCGCAATCCATCACTGATTCCCTAAATACTTCCCATTCCTCCTCCACTCCCCTTACTTCCATTGTTCTCACCTTTTTCCATTCTGTACTCAGTCTCTCCTGGTACTTCCTCACACAAGTCTCCTTCCCAAGCTCACTTACTCTCACCACCCTCTTCACCCCAACATTCACTCATATATAATATATATATATATATATATATATATATATATATATATATATATATATATATATATATATATTTCTTCTTTTAAACTAGTCGCCATTTCCCGCGTTAGCGATGTAGCGTTAAGAACAGAGGACTGGGCCTTTTTTGGAATATCCTCACCTGGCCCCACTCTGTTCCTTCTTTTGGAAAATTAAAAACAAAACGAGAGGGGGAGGATTTCCAATCCCCCGCTCCCTCCCCTTTTAGTCGCCTTCTACGACACGCATGGAATACGTGGGAAGTATTCTTAATCCCCTATCCCCAGGGATAATATATATATATATATATATATATATATATATATATATATATATATATATATATAATTATAATAGGAGAGACGGATTTGGGCAAGACGAGATTTGATTGTGTACATAAAGTTATCGCTCGGCTATGTTGTTATCCAGCAAAAGAATCACAGATGGTCGTCAGTTCTGCCTGCTGACAGAACCAGCAGATGTCATTTTACAAAACCTTCCTTTACGACATGGAGGTATATGTATACGAATGTAGTACATATGAAATTGCACTTCCATATCATATACAAACCTCCAACAGCCAGGATCGAACCCAGGAACCCTGCGTTGAAGGTGGGAGCACTACTTCTATCTGCTGGTTGTGCGAGCCTATGGGAAATGATAAGTTGAGACCCCGTTGCTCAATAACGTGCGACGAAGAGTATTCGATTGCATAGTACTCGAAATCATTTTAATATTAGGGGTAATATGGGAAATGATAAGTTGAGACCCCGTTGCTCAATAACGTGCGACGAAGAGTATTCGATTGCATAGTACTCGAAACCATTTTAATATTAGGGGTAATATAGCCTAGCGGTAATGCTCCCGCCTCCTTCGCAGGGATCAGCGTTCCATCCTGGCTGTTGCTGTTGAAGGACTGAATATTACATGGACGTGTGTATTCATGTGCACTCTGTTCGTATATATATATATATATATATATATATACTTCCGTGTTATCCCGTTAGGTTTTATGAAATGCTATATGCTGGTTCTGTGAGGCTATGGGGAATGACCAGGAAGGGTATTCGATTACATAGTATTCCTAAAGTCATTTCCCTTTTAGGGGCGATCATAGCCTAGCAGAAGTGCCCCCGCCTTTTACGTTGTGGTGCCGGGTTCGATTCTGGCTGTTGGAGGTTTGTATGATATATGGAAGTGCGCGTTCATATGCAATATATATATATATATATATATATATATATATATATATATATATATATATATATATATATATATATATATATATATATATATACACTTATGTGTGTGTGTGTGTGTGCGTGTATAATACTGCTGTTTCACTGAATCTCACAAGAGTTTCTAGTGAATATAGATGTTATTACCAGCTGATCTAACTTTATAATTGATTGAATGTCATCCCTAAATTATACATCATACCTGTCGTGGGTTGTGCAGGAGAAGCAGGTGCTGCAGTACAGGGTGTCCACTGTAGCCAGTATCATAAGCCACCACCAGAGCACAGTCCCTGAGCTCTGCCTTGACCACAGTTACCAACATCTGGCCAAGTGATGAGACTTGCTCTGTAGACAACAGTGAATCTTCCCTTATGTTCTGCAGTTTCTGAACCTTCAAACTATTTTCCTGAATAACCTTTTTTCTTGACACAAAGTCTACACAATTTTGTGTTGATGCTGAGCCTCTAAGTGTACTTCTTAAGGCACAAACAATATTGCCGTATTCAACAGTAGTATTAAGAAGTGGTTTATGATGTTCATCATGTATCAGTAATGATGGAACAATATGGCCGGCCTCCATGATATTCTCTTTGTAAGATAATTCGGTACAGTGGTACGTCCGGTTGGTGTCAGACTCTCCTCCAGTTGTCACTCGGGTTTCCCATAATGTTGAGAATATTAAGAACAGCATCATTAGCAGGTATTGCAGTCCCATCTCTCCAGTCTGCCTGCGGTAAGAGAGACTGTGTACTGCTCTAAGTAATGCCAGTAAATGATACATGGAAAGTAGGTCAACAAAAATATAGATGCCTCCTAAATTGGATATTCCCTCTCACGCTCACTCATCTATTCTTAACGCTAACTCGCTGATGCAGGAAATGGCGAGTATGTATATGTTTTTTCCTTCATATTGTTTTTTTTTTCTATTATACTTTGTCGCTGTACACCGCGTTAGAGAGGTAGCGCAAGAAAACAGACGAAAGAATACCCCAACCCACCCACAAACACATGTATATACATACACGTCCACACACGCACATATACATACATATACATCTCAACGTTTACATATATAAGCACACACAGACATATACATATATACACATGTACATTATTCATACTGTCCGCCCTTATTCATTCCCGTCGCCACCCCGACACACATGAAATAACCCCCTCCCCCCGCATGTATGCGAGGTACCACTAAGAAAAGACAACAAGGGCCACATTCGTTCACACTCAGTCTCTAGCTGTCATATGTAATGCACCGAAACCACAGCTCCCTTTCCACATCCAGGCCCCACAGACCTTCTATGGTTTACCCCAGACGCTTCATATGCCCTGGTTCAATCCACTTACAGCAGGTCGACACCGGTATACCACATCGTTCCAATTCACTGTATTCTTTGCACGCCTTTCTCCCTCCTGCATGTTCAGGCCCCAATCATTCAAAATTGTTTTCACTCCATCTTTCCACCTCTAATCTGGTCTCCCACTTCTCCTCGTTCCCTCCACCTCTGACATATATCATCTTTCTCAATTTTTCCTCACTCATTCTCTTCATGTGACCAAACCGCTTCAAAACACCCTCTTCTGCTCTGTCAATCACAATCAATTTATTACCACACATTTCTCTTACCCTTTCATTATTCACTCAATGAAACCACCTCACACAACATATTGACCTCAAACATCTCATTTCCTGCGCACAACTCTATCTATAGCCCATGCCTCGCAACCATATAATGTTGTCGGAACCACTATTCCTTCAAACATACCCATTTTTGCTTTCCGAGATAACGTTCTCGCCTTCCACACATTTTTCAACGCTCCCAGAACTTTTGCAAACTCCCCCACCCTATGACTCACTTCCGCTTCCATGGTTCCATCGGCTACCAAATCCACTCCCAGATATCTAAAACACTTCACTTCCTCCAGTTTTTTCCATTCAAAGGTACCTCAACCCTGCTGTACCTAATAACCTTGCTCTTCTTCACATTTACTCTCAGCTTTCTTCTTTCACACACTTTATCAAACTCAGTCACCAGTTTCTGCAGTTTCCCACCCAAATCAGCCACAAGCGCTGTATCATCAGCGAATAACAACTGACTCACTTCCCAAGCTCTCTCATCCATAACATACTGCATACTTGCCCCTCTCTCCAAAACTCTTGCATTCACTTCCCTAACAACCCGATCCATAAACAAATTAAACAACCATGGAGACATCACGCACTCATGCCGGAAACAGAGATTCACTTAGAACCAATTACTTTCCTCTCATCCTACTCGTACATATGCCTTACATACTCGATAAAAACTTTTCACTGCTCCTAACAACTTGTCTCCTACACTATATATTCTTAATACCTTTCACAGAGCATCTCTATCAACTCTATCCTATACCTTCTCCAAATCCATAAATGCTACACGACAATTCCATTTCCTTTCCTAAGTATTTCTCACATACATTCTTAGAAGAAAACACCTGATCCACACATCCTCTACCACAACTGAAACTACACTGCTCTTCCCCAGTCTGATGCTCTGTACATGCTTTCACCCTCTCAAGCGTTACCCTCCCATGTAATTTCCCAGGAATACTCAACAACTTATACCTCTGTAATTTGAGCACTCACTTTTATCCCCTTTGCCTTTGTACAATGGCACTATGCAAGCGTTCTGCCAATTCTCAGGCACCTCACCATGAGTCATACATATATTAAATAACCTTACCAACCAGTCAACAACGCAGTCACCCACTTTTTTAATAAATTCCACTGTAATACCATCCAAACCCGCTGCCTTACCGGTTTTCATCTCCGCAAAGCTTTTACTAACTCTTCTCTGTTTATCAAATCATTCTCCTGAAATCCTCTCACTTTGCACACCACTTCGACTAAAACACACTATAATCGCCACTCTATCATCAAACACATTCAATAAACTTTCTTTTTATGTACAAGTGTATATATGTATATGTCTCCGTGTGTATATATATGTGTACATTGAGATGTATAGGTAGGTATATTTGCGTGTGTAGACGTGTATGTATATACATGTGTGTGGGGTGGGTTGGGCCATTTCTTTCGTTCGTTTCCTTGCACTACCTCGCAAACGCGGGAGACCGCGACAAAGCAGAGTAAATAAATAAAAAAACATATACATATATATATATATATATATATATATATATATATATATATATATAGTGAGGGTAGTGCGTAGTGGGATGAAGAAGTAAGAGTATTAGTGAAAGAGAAGAGAGAGGCATTTGGACGATTTTTGCAGGGAAAAAATGCAATTGAGTGGGAGATGTATAAAAGAAAGAGACAGGAGGTCAAGAGAAAGGTGCAAGAGGTGAAAAAAAGGGCAAATGAGAGTTGGGGTGAGAGAGTATCATTAAATTTTAGGGAGAATAAAAATATGTTCTGGAAGGAGGTAAATAAAGTGTGTAAGACAAGGGAGCAAATGGGAACTTCAGTGAAGGGCGCAAATGGGGAGGTGATAACAAGTAGTGGTGATGCGAGAAGGAGATGGAGTGAATATTTTGAAGGTTTGTTGAATGTGTTTGATGATAGAGTGGCAGATATAGGGTGTTTTGGTCGAGGTGGTGTACAAAGTGAGAGGGTTAGGGAAAATGATTTGGTAAACAGAGAAGAGGTAGTGAAAGCTTTGCGGAAGATGAAAGCCGGCAAGGCAGCAGGTTTCGAGGGTATTGCAGTGAAATTTATTAAAAAAGGGGGTGACTGTATTGTTGACTGGTTGGTAAGGTTATTTAATGTATGTATGACTCATGGTGAGGTGCCTGAGGATTGGCGGAATGCGTGCATAGTGCCATTGTACAAAGGCAAAGGGGATAAGAGTGAGTGCTCAAATTACAGAGGTATAAGTTTGTTGAGTATTCCTGGTAAATTATATGGGAGGGTATTGATTGACAGGGTGAATGCATGTACAGAGCATCAGATTGGGGAAGAGCAGTGTGGTTTCAGAAGTGGTAGAGGATGTGTGGATCAGGTGTTTGCTTTGAAGAATGTATGCGAGAAATACTTAGAAAAGCAAATGGAGTTGTATGTAGCATTTATGGGTCTGGAGAAGGCATATGATAAGAGTTGATAGAGATGCTCTGTGGAAGGTATTAAGAATATATGGTGTGGGAGGAAAGTTGTTAGAAGCAGTGAAAAGTTTTTATCGAGGATGTAAGGCATGTGTACGTGTAGGAAGAGAGGAAAGTGATTGGTTCTCAGTGAATGTAGGTTTGCGGCAGGGGTGTGTGATGTCTCCATGGTTGTTTAATTTGTTAATGGATGGGGTTGTTAGGGAGGCGAATGCAAGAGTTTTGGAAAGAGGGGCTAGTATGAAGTCTGTTGGGGATGAGAGAGCTTGGGAAGTGAGCCAGTTGTTGTTCGCTGATGATACAGCGCTGGTGGCTGATTCATGTGAGAAACTGCAGAACCTGGTGACTGAGTTTGGTAAAGTGTGTGAAAGAAGAAAGTTAAGAGTAAATGTGAATAAGAGCAAGGTTATTAGGTACAGTAGGGTTGAGGGTCAATTCAATTGGGAGGTGAGTTTGAATGGAGAAAAACTGGAGGAAGTGAAGTGTTTTAGATATCTGGGAGTGGATCTGGCAGCGGATGGAACCATGGAAGCGTAAGTGGATCATAGGGTGGGGGAGGGGGCGAAAATTCTGGGGGCCTTGAAAAATGTGTGGAAGTCGAGAACATTATCTCGGAAAGCAAAAATGGGTATGTTTGAAGGAATAGTGGTTCCAACAACGTTGCATGGTTGCGAGGCGTGGGCTATGGATAGAGTTGTGCGCAGGAGGATGGATGTGCTGGAAATGAGATGTTTGAGGACAATGTGTGGTGTGAGGTGGTTTGATCGAGTGAGTAACGTAAGGGTAAGAGAGATGTGTGGAAATAAAAAGAGCGTGGTTGAGAGAGCAGAAGAGGGTGTTTGAAGTGGTTTGGGCACATGGAGAGAATGAGTGAGGAAAGATTGACCAAGAGGATATATGTTTCGGAGGTGGAGGGAACGAGAAGAAGAGGGAGACCAAATTGGAGGTGGAAAGATGGAGTGAAAAAGATTTTGTATGATCGGGGCCTGAACATGCAGGAGGGTGAAAGGAGGGCAAGGAATAGAGTGAATTGGAGCGATGTGGTATACCAGGGTTGACGTGCTGTCAGTGGATTAAATCAAGGCATGTGAAGCGTCTGGGGTAAACCATGGAAAGCTGTGTAGGTATGTATATTTGCGTGTGTGGACGTATGTATATACATGTGTATGGGGGGGGGGGTTGGGCCATTTCTTTCGTCTGTTTCCTTGCGCTACCTCGTAAACGCGGGAGACAGCGACAAAGTATAATAAAATAAAAATATGATTTATATATATATATATATATATATATATATATATATATATATATATATTGTAGTAGTGATGTAAGGAGATGGAGTGAGCATTTTGAAGGTTTCTTAAATGTGTTTGATGATAGAGTGGCAGATATAGGGTGTTTGGGTCGAGGTGGTGTGCAAAGTGAGAGGGTTAGGGAAAATGATTTGGTAAACAGAAAAGAGGTAGTTAAAGCTTTGTGGAAGATGAGTTTCTGCAAGGGAACGGGTTTGAATGGTATTGCAGTGGAATTAATTAAAAAAGTGGGGTGATTGTATTGTTGACTGGCTAGTAAAGTTATTTAATGTATGTATGACTCATGATGAGGTGCCTGAGGATTGCCGAATGCTTGCATAGGGCCATTGTAGAAGGCAAAGGGGAGAAAGGTTAGTGCTCAAATTACAGAGGTATACGTTTGTTGAGTATTCCTGGGAAATTATATGGGAGGGTATTGGTTGAGAGGGTGAAGGCATGTACAGAGCATACGATTAGGGAAGAGCAGTGTGGTTTTAGAAGTGGTTGAGGTTTTGTGGATCAGGTGTTTGTTTTGAAGAATGTATGTGAGAAATACTTAGAAAAGCAAATGGATTTGTATGTTGCATTTATGTGTTTGGAGAAGGCATATGATAGAGTTGATAGAGATGCTCTGTGGAAGGTATTAAGAATATATGGTGTGGGAGGCAAGTTGTTAGAAGCAGTGAAAAGTTTTTATCGAGGATGTAAGGCATGTGTATATGTAGGAAGAGAGGAAAGCGATTGGTTCTCAGTGAATGTAGGTATCCGGCAGGGGTGTGTAACGTCTTCATGGTTGTTTAATTTGTTTATGGATGGGGTTGTTAGGGAGATAAATGCAAGAGTTTGGTAAGAGGGGCAAGTATACAGTCTGTTGTGGATGAGAGAGTTTGGGAGCTGAGCCAGTTGTTGTTCGCCGATGATACAGCACTGGTGGCTGATTCATGTGAGAAACTGCAGAAGCTGGTGACTGAGTTTGGCAAAGTGTGTGAAAGAAGAAAGTTGAGGGGAAATGTGAATAAGAGTGAGGTTATTAGGTACAGTAGGTTTGAGGGTCAATTGTGAGGCAAGTTTGAATGGAGAAAAACTTGAGGAAGTGAAGTGTTTTAGATATCTGGGAGTGGATTTGGCAGCGGATGGAGCCATGAAAGCGGAAATGAATCATAGGGTGGGGGAGGGTGCGAAAATTCTGGGAGCCTTGAAGAATGTGTGGAAGTCGAGAACATTATCTCGGAAAGCAAAAATGGGTATGTTTGAAGGAATAGTGGCTCCAACAATGTTGTATGGTTGCGAGGCGTGGGTTATGGCGATTTGTATGCAGGAGGGTTTTTGTGCTGGAAATGAGATGTTTGAGGAAAATATGTAGTGTGAGGTGGTTTGATCGAGTAAGTAATAATAGGGTAAGAGAGAAGTATGGTAATATAAACAGTGTGTTGAGAGAGCAGAAGAGGGTGTTTTGAAATGGTATGGTCACATGGAGAGAATGAGTGAGGGAAGATTGACAAAGATGATATATGTGTCATAGGTGGAGAAAACGAAGAGAAGTGGGAGACCAAATTGGAGGTGGAAAGATGGAGTGAAAAAGAGTCTGAGAGATCGGGGCCTGAACATACAGGAGGGTGAAAGGAGTGCAAGGAATAGAGGGAATTGTAACGATGTGGTTTACCCTGGTCGACGTGCTATCAATGGTTTGAACCAGGGCATGTGAAGCGTCTGGGGTAAACCATGGAAAGTTCTGTGTGTCTTGGATGTGGAAAGGAAGCTGTTCTTTCGGTGCATTATTACATGACAGCTAAAGACTGAGTGTGAACGAATGTGGTCTTTGTTTTCTTATCCTAGCGCTATCTCGCATACATGAGGGGGGAGGGGGTTTTTATTTCATGTGTGGCGAGGTGGCGATGGGAATGAATAAAGGCAGACAAGATGAATTATGTACATGTGTATATATGTATATGTCTGTGTGTAAATATGTGTATATTTTGAGATGTATACGTATGTATATTTCCGTGTGTGGACGCGTCTCCCGTGTTAGCGATGTAGAGGAAGGAAAACGACGAAAGAATGGCCCAGCCCACCAACATTCACATGTATATACATGTACTTCCAAACACGCACATATACATACTTATACATTTCAACGTATACACACACACACATATATATATATATATATATATATATATATATATATATATATATATATATATATATATATATATATATATATATATATATATATATGCACAGATGTATACATAAATACACATGTACATAATTCATACTTGCTACCTATATTCATTCACGTCGCCCCCCGCCACATTTGAAATGACAACCCCCTCCACCACATGCCCGCGAGGTAGCGCTATGAAAAGACTACAAAGGCCACATTCGTTCACACTCAGTCTTAGCTGTCATGTATAGTGCACCGAATCCACAGCCTCCTTTCCATATGGATGCCCATAAATCTTTCCCTGGTTTACCCCAGACGCTTCACATGCCCTGTTCCAATCTATTGACAGCACTTCGACCCCGGTATACCAAATCGTTCCAGTTCACTCTATTCCTTGCACACCTTTTACCCTCGTGAATGTTCAAGCCCCTATCGCTCAAAATCTTTTTCACTCAATCTTTCCACCTCCAATTTGGTCTCCCACTTCTACTCGCACCTCCACCTCCGACACATATATCCTTTTTGTCAATCTTTCATCACTCATCTCTCCATGTGACCAAACCATTTGAAAACACTTCTGCTCTCAACCCAACTCTTTTTATTACAACACATCTTTCTTACCCTTTTATTGCTTACTCAATCAAACCACCTCACACCATATATTGTCCTCAAACATCTTATTTCCAACAAATCCAACCCCTACGGACAACACTTTGTATACCCCATGCCTCGCAACCATATAACATTTTTGGAGCCACTATTCCTTCAAGCATACCCATTTTTGCTTTCCGAGATAATGTTCTCGCTTTCCATATATTTTTCAAGGCTCCCAGAACTTTCAACCCCTCCCCTATCCTGTGACTCACTTTCGCTTCCATGGTTCTATCCGCTGAATAATCCACTCCGAGATATCTAAAACACTTCACTTCCTTCAGTTTTTCTCCATTCAAACTTACCTTCCCAAATGACATGTCCCTCAACTCTACAGTACCTAATAACCTTGCCCTTATTCATATATACTCTCAGATTTCTTCTTTCACATACTTTACCAAATTCAGTCACCAGCTTCTGCAGTTCCTCACCCGAATCAGCCACCAGCGGTGTACCATCAGCGAACAAGAACCGGACTCACTTCCCAAGCTCTCTCATCCACATCAGACTGCATACTTGCCCCTCTTTCCAAAACTTTGCATTCACCTTCCTAAAAGCCCCATTCATAAGGAAATTAAACAACCATGGTGACATAACGCACCTCTGACGCAAAACGACATTCACTGAGAATCAATCACTTTCCTCTCTTCCTACTCGTATACACGCTTTACATCCTCGTTTAAAACTTTTCACTACTTGTAAGAACATGACTCCCACACCATATTTTCTTAATACCTCCACATAGCATGTCTATCAATTCTCTCATATGCCTTCTAAAGATCAAAAAATACTACATATAAATCCATTTGCTTTTCTGAGCATTTCTCACATACTTTCTTCAAAGCAAAAACCTGATGCACATATCCTCTACCACTGCTGAAACCACTCTGCTATTCCCTAATCTGATGATGTTTACATGCATTCACCCTCTCAATCAATACCCTCCCATATAATTCCCCAGGAATACTCAATAAATTCATGCCTCTGTAATTTGAGCACTCACTTTTAATCCCTTTGCCTTTGTACAATGACACTATGCATGCGTTCCGCCAATCCTCAGGAACCTCACCATGAGTCATACATACATTAGATATCCTTACCAACTAGTCAACAACAAAGTCACCCCCTTTAATAAAATCCCCTGCAAACCCATCCAAACCCGATGCCTGGCCTGGCTTTTATCATCCGCAAAGCTTTTACTACCTCTTCTCTGTTTACCAAATCATTGTCCTTAACCTTCTCACTTCGCACACTACCTCGACCAAAACACCCTATATCTGCCAGTTATCATCTAACGTAGTCAACAAACCTTCAAAATGTTCACGCCAACTCCTTCTCACATCACCACTACTTGTTATCACCTCCCCTTTAGCCCCCTTTACCGACGTTCCCATTTGATCTCTTGTCTTACGCACTCTATTTACCTACTTCCAAAACATCTTATCATTCTCCCTAAAATTTGATAATACTGTATCACCCCATCTCTCATTTGCCCACCTTTTCACCTTTTGCACCATTGTCTTCACCTCCTGCCTCTCTCTTCTATACATCTCTCAGTCATTTGTTCTATTTCCCGGCAAAAATCATCCACATGCCCCTATCTTCTCTTTCACTAAGAATCTTCCTTCTTCGTCCCACCATTCAGTACCCTTTTTAATATGCCTACCTCCTACGCTTCTCATGCCACAAGCATCTTTTGCACAAGCCATCACTGCCTCCCTAAATATACCCCATTCCTCCCCACTCCCCTTACGTCCTTTGCTCTAACCTTTTTCCATTCGGCACTCAGTCTCTCCTGGTACATCCTCACACAAGTCTCCTTTCCAAGCTCACTTATTCTCACCACTCTCTTTACCCCAGCATTTTCTCTTCTGAAAATCCTCTCCAAATCTTAACCTTCGCCTCCAAAAGATAATGATCAGATATCCCTCCAGTTGCACCTCTCAAGACATCAACATCCAAAAGTCTCTCTTCTGCGCGCCTGACAATTAACACGTAATCCAATAATGCTCTCTGGCCATCTGTCCTACTTACATACGTATACTTATCGATGTATCTCTTTCTAAACCAGTTATTCCCAATCACCAGTCCTATTTCAGCGCACAAATCTACAAGCTCTTCATTTCCATTTACAACACTGAACACCCCATGTGCACCAATTATTTCCGCAACTGACATAGTACTCACCTTTGCATTCAAATCACTTATCACTATAACCCGGTCTCGTGCATCAAAACTACTAACACACTCACTCAGCTGCTCCCAAAACACTTGCTTCTCATGAGCTTTCTTCTCATTCCCAGGTGCATATACTCCTACAATCACCCTTCTCTCTCCATCTAGTTTTAGTTTTACCCATATCAATCTTAAGTTTACTTTCTTCCACTCCATCACATACTCCCACCACACCTGTTTCAGGAGTAATTGTACTCCTTCCCTTGGTGTTGTCCTTTCACCAACCCCCTGACTTTAATTCCAAAATATTCCGAAACCACACCCCCAAAAGATGAAAGAATGGCGCAACTCACCCACATACACAAGTATATGCATAAACGCCCACACACACATACAAACATAGCTATATATTTCAACGTATACATACATATATATATATATATATATATATATATATATATATATATATATATATATATATATATATGTAGAAAACCCTCCCCTCCTTGTATTTTAACTTTCTAAAAGGGGAAAAAGAAAGAGTCACGCGGGGAATGCTCATCCTCCTCGAAGGCTCAGACTGGGGTGTCTAAATGTGTGTGGATGTAACCAAGATGAGAAAAGAGGAGAGATAGGTAGTATGTTTGAGGAAAGGAACCTGGATGTTTTGGCTCTGAGTGAAACGAACCTCAAGGGTAAAGGGGAAGAGTATTTTAGGAATATCTTCGGAGTAAAGTCAGGGGTTAGCGAAAGGACAAGAGCAAGGGAAGGAGTAGCACTACTTAGACAGGAGTAGTGGGAGTATGTGTCAGAGTGTAAGAAAGTAAACTCTAGGTTGATATGGGTAAAACTGAAAGTGGATGGAGAGAGATGGGCGATTATGGGGTGCATATGCACCTGGGCATGAGAAGAAAGATCATGAGAGGCAAGTGCTTTGGGAGCAGCTGAGTGAGTGTGTTAGTAGTTTTGATGCACGAGACCGGGTTATAGTGATGAGCGATTTGAATGCAAAGGTGAGTAATGTGGAAATTGAGGGAATAATTGGTATACATCGGGTGTTCAGCGTTGTAAATGGAAACGGAGATGAGCTTGCAGATTTATGTGCTGAAAAAGAATTGGGAATACCTGGTCTAAAAAGAGAGATATCCATAAGTAAACGTATGCAAGCAGGAGAGATTGCCAGGGAGCGTTATTTGACTACGTGTTAATTGATAGGCGCGCGAAAGAGAGACTTTTGGATGTTGATGTGCTGAGAGGTGCAACTGGAGGGATATGCGATCATTATCTTGTGGGGGCGAAGGTGAAGATTTGTAAAGGTTTCAGAAAAGAAGAGAGAATGTTGGGGTGAAGAGGGTGGTGAGAGTAAGTGAGCTTGGGAAGGAGACTTGTGTGAGGCAGTACCAAGAGAGAATGAGTACAGAATGGAAAATGGTGAGAACAAAGGACATAAGGGGAGTGGGGGAGGAATGGGCTGTATTTAGGGAAGCAGTGATGGCTTGTGCAAAAGATGGATGTAGCATGAGAAGCGTGGGAGGTGTGTAGATTAGAAAGGGTAGTGAGTGGTGGGATGAGGATGTAAGATTGTTAGTGAAAGAGAAAAGAGTGGCATTTGGACGATCTCCGCAGGGAAATGATGCAAATGACTGGGAGATGTATAAAAGAAAGAGGCAGGAGGTCAAGAGAAAGGTGCAAGAGGTGAGAAAGAGGGCAAATGAGTGTCGGGGGGGAGAGAGTATCAATGAATCTTAGAGAGAATAGAAAGATGTTTTGGAAGGAGGTAAATAATGAGAGTACAAGGGAATCAATGGGAACTTCGATGAAGGGGGCTAATGGGAAGGTGATAACAAGTACTGATGATGGGAAA